>NC_133663.1:135708099-135794135 GCF_037893015.1 Macrotis lagotis | reverse complement strand
ATCATGTTAATGAGCAGAGAAAAGTCTTAGACAATTAATAGTCATTGTAAAATTGCTGCTACTACTACGTATGTTCTTTGCGTTCAACTCACTTCATTTTGCAAAAAACATTTTCCTATTTTTTCTGAAACTATTCCCATCATGCAATCTTATAACAGAATAGTATTCACCACAACCTTATACTACACATTGTTCAGCCCATTCCCTATTTTATGGATAGCCCCTCAAATTCCATTTCCTTGATACTGCAAAACTCATTTCTATAAATATTTTTGAACATATTTACTATTTACTATTATTATTATTATTATTATTTTGAATACTTTATCCTTTTACTATTTCTCTCTTCATTACAGAATATTTTGGGCCATAACAACTTCTCCTGTCTGTATTATTAATATTATAAGAGGAGTTACTGAAAAAAATATGGAATGCTTCACGAATTTGCATGTCATCCTTGTGCAGGGGCCATGCTAATCTTCTCTGTATCATTCCAATTTTAGTATATGTGCTGCTGAAGCGAACACTACTATTATTATTTTTTAAACCTCTTTGGAATATAGATCTAGTAGCAGAATTGCTGTGTCTAAAAGATCAACACAGTTTTATAGCCTCTTTGGTCAGAGTTTCAAATTATTTTCCAGAATGATTGGACCAACCCATAATTTTATTAACAGCATATTAATGTACCTATTTTTTGCATCTCCAATATTTGTCATTTCCCTTCTCTGTCATTTTAGCTAATCTCATAAGTGTGAGATTGTGTCAACTTTTACTTCTCTAATTGTTAGTGATTTTGAGCATTTTTAAAAATATAACTATAGATAGCCTTGATTTCTTCTGAAATCTGACTGTTCATACCTTTTGACTATCTCTCAACTGGGGAATGACTTTTATTTTTATAAACATGCACAATTCCTTATGAATTTTGTAAATGAGATCTTTATTAAAATAACTTGCTGTAAATTTCTTTTTCTCCCAGTTTTCTGCTTTTTTAATTATTTTGGCTGAATTGGTTTTGCTTGTGTAAAACTTTTTTTTTATTGTTTTTGCAAGGCAAATGGAGTTAAGTGGCTTGCCCAAGGCCACACAGCTAGGTAATTATTAAGTGTCTGAGACCGGATTTGAACCAGGTATTCCTGACTCCAGGGCTGGTGCTTTATCCACTATGCCACCTAGCCACCCCTGTGTAAAACTTTTTAAATTTCATGTTTTGAAAATCATACAATTTATCCCTGACTTGATTATAAATTCTTATAACTTTAGTAGCTCTGACAAGTAAATTTTTCCCATGGTCCCTTAACGTGTTTATATCATCAATTGAATTTAAATCATGAATATATTTTGATATTATTGTGGCATGAAATTTGAGATATTGGTCTATCCTAGTTTCTGCCAGACTACTTTCCTAGAAGTTATTATCAATAGTGAGTGCTTTAGTCAAAAATTTGAATTTTGGGATTTATCAAAGTTCTTGTAAAGCACATTAATTCTCTCTAATTTCCTTCTACAAGATTTATTTGTTGTTGTGGTTGTTGAATTTTACTAGTCATATGCAAATACCTTGTGAGAACCTCCCTAGTCAGGTTTTCTTGGCAAAGATACTAGAATGCTTTGTCTTTTCCTTTTCTAGCTCATCTTATATATGAGGAAACTCAGTCAAATGGTGTTTAGTGACATTTTCATGATCAATCACCAAGAGTCTAGGAGTAAATTTGGTTTTTCTGACCCCAGATCATGCAGTCTATCCAAGGTCCTACCAGACTGCATATACAACATATGTGCTTTTGGATTCTTTTGCTATTGAAGACAACATAAATTGGCAATGGGGAGAGATTTGTGATTTTATTGGTAAAAAAAAAAATTGATAAAATTGGTAAAAAAAATTAGGAACTTCATAAACTCCAGTGCAGTTCAGGACTGAGCAGAACTAAGACTTAGTGAAGACTCCCTCATGGTTTCAATGAGTCTTCTTTTTTTCCTCAAAGCCACATCAGGAAGAATTGCAGTTTCCACTTCCCCAAGGTCAAGTGGTAACAAAGATTATACAGCACTATGCTGATTGACTCCATATATGGAAAGATACAGAATTATCTCTGGGATAAGGCAAAATGAATTATCTCCCTTTGATATGATAAAGCTGAATCTGAATAATTATGCAAATAAGACTTGAAAATGCTTTGTACAATTGGCTAAGATTGTGCCATTGTGGAAAGATTGTGAGCCCAACTATCTAGCCAATAGGTATGGGTCAGGGGACTGCACTACAATAGGAAATAGGATAAAAGGGACTTGCATGCCTCAGTACTTTGGACTCCTCCTAGACCTGTAACTCATGTTACAGAGGTTGTGCTCTCTTCTCAAGAAGAGTAAACAAATTCCTTACTGTTCTCTAGTCCAGGTCTTCAAATTATTCTCTTTAAGTTGAATCAATGATATAACACAAAGCTCTGGTCCCACACAGGATTGTCTCTGAAACTTAAATTTTTGTCAGTTCATGGAGCCAGTTTATGCCAGAGATGAGTTAATATTAGTTTTTTGGGGTTTTGTTTTCTTTTTCTATGAGGCTTCACTCTGGCATGTAAATTTCTACCACTTTTTTCCAAAAATTGGAAAATTATGTAAAGTAACCAATACCTTCTTCATTTGGGAAGTTGAATAATATTATATAGCTATTTCTTTCTTTTAAAATTACATTTTACCATTTATTACACTATTCAAAAATGTAATGACTTAATTTAAGAGTTTTCCAAACTTTTTTCCATTTTTACTCCCTATTATTTATAGGCAAAATTATTGGATATTTTTAAAGAACAACACCTGCATGAATATATCTAATTTTTTTTCAGTGAAAACTAAACTGAATCAACAGTCAAATTGGGCAAGATTCCATAGAAAATTCATTTTAACTGACATGAACACAGTCCAATGATTACTTAATATACTGTTTTCATCAGGTGAAATTTGAGTCTACAGGTGCAGATTCACTTTACTGGTGTAGTCTGCCACTTTTATTAACAATTGGTATATAAGTTTATGTCAGAAGAAAACCATGGTGGAATCAATATTTAATATTTTCATTTAATCTTTATGCAAAAGTTGAAATTGACAAAATCTATTACATTTCCCCATGTTGAGAGAATAATATAAGAAATTTGTTTTTAATCTGTGACTTTTAAAATATTTGATAAATATTTAATATTGATAATCAAGAACTTTAATTATATTTAAATGTAATATTTTGTTTTAAATAAATTTATTGATAAGTAAATATAAAAATCAGTGCTTTATTGTTTTTTTGTTATGAAGTTATAACAATTTGACAAGAATGAAATATAAACCAAGAAAGCTAGAATAAATATGATAAAATAAAGTATGAATATTTCATGAAAAAAATATGAGTATAAAATTATTTTTGTAAAGATTCGAGGTTATATTACTTACATTTCAATACCACTGAACTAATTTGAATTAATTAAATAATGTTTATTTTATAAGATTCCTGAATTGGATTAAGTTTAGGAACTGAAATGATAACTGGTGCTTTACACAAAGGAAAAAAAGACAAGGAGACAACAGAAGTAGAAGGAAGGTGACAGGTAGAACTAATAGAAGCATTTTCTTTATGCTAAATGGTATGAAAATTTGATAGAGTTCATAAAAGAGATTTTTGAAATCAATTGCAAGTAGCACTTCCCAATACCTGTCAACAACAAATCATCCTCTTCCTTTTCTTGATGAAGGAATTGACACTAGAAAGGTTGAATAGCTTGCCAAGGTAATACATTATCAAAGATTGGTACCTTTGATTCTAAGATTTGTCCATATTCCACTATCTCACATTTAAATTACCATGATATTGAAATTGTTTTTACTTTACACTTTAATTCTTGCTTTGCAGTATGAATATGATGACTATGAAAGCAAATGAGACATTCATATCCAAAATTCCCATGAACAAGTGATATTAAAATTGAACAAACTTCTATAAAGAAGTAAACAGAGAAAGGTGAGAAAAACAGAAACTGCAGCAGTCAATCTGAAGAGAACTGATTCAGAAATTCTACTAGGTAATCTAAGCCACAATTCTTGAACCAGACCTTCTGGTCAGCTAGTTTGTGGTTTTATTTCCCAGGAATCATCATAAACTCATTGGACAGCAAATATTTATTAGAAAAGCATCTCTATTGCAAGTAGAACTTCCTACTAGCAGTCAGCTACAAGTAACTCCTTACATCTCAAAGTTATGAAGTAATAGTCACTAGTATCAACAAAATTTATGTCTTAGAATGTTGTCTAGTTACTGCTGAGGAAAGGAAATAAAAAGAAAGCTGAAATTTAGTCTTATGTCCTGATGTCTTTTGTGTGATTACTGTTTCACTGCTTAAAAGGAGGACCCCAAAAGTCCAGAGTAGTGCTAATACTGGGTATTTCCCCAAAATGATTGCCTCAGAAGGGGCTATAAGCTGATTTATGGCCCATAGAATCATTGGTTTATCTATGTCTTGTCACCAGTGATATTTGGTATAGTCTCCATTATCTGAACCAGAGCAAAAAACAGATCTCTGGTCATGCCCAAACTTTTAGGAAAAGTTGAGCAATATACCCTTACTATGGCTCTAAAGTACCCTTGTCCAAGTACATGGTTATCCAATCCATCTTCCCCTTAAACAAATATACATAGTAATGCAGGGAAATGATGTAGAGAATTATGAATGTAGTTTTAATGATGTTAAAATCTTGTTATTTGTTGAAGACTGTCTGCCCCGAGATATAAACTGACCTTGATTGTTGACTATATCATGTTGTCCCTGGACCCTGCTGTTTGGTATCTGGTCCCGAATTTTCCCGTTTAATTTAATCTTATATGCTGGTGCAACAGGAAATGAAATGTTGAACTTGGAGGTCAAGCACCTTGGGACAAGAAGGACCAGTACTTTGTTTACCATTAGAAAATACCTGGTCCAAGGTGTAACACCACTCCCCAAGCACCATCCTCTGTCAATCTACCATAGGTTATGTAACAGGAAGTGCCACCCCTTAGAGCTCTTGCTTCTTTTGGTTCCCCCATCCTGAAGGAGAGGGCTTTTTCTTGCTCATCCTTAATACACATGGAGCACACTGGGTCTCACCATGTGGCCTGGTTAAACCAAGCCCCATGGCTGGCTGCCCTCTGTCTCTCTCTCTCCCACTCCTTGCCTACCCTCCCCTCCCCCTCCTCCAGCTTCATTCCCTCTCCCCTCTCCAATTCGATATAATTCCATGCCATTTCACTCCTCTTTGACTCAATTTATCATGCTTTTGCAAAGTTGGAAGTAAGTGAGGAATCTGATATCTTAAGAGGAACAATGGAAAACAATAAATCTTAAAGCATCAACAATATCCCCCTTAATAACATATCAAAACAAATTTATCCATTAAATGAGAGTGATACTTCAAAATTTTAGTATCTATAAACCAAACAGAAATTTGCTTAATTCATAAAGTAAGAGTATTTGACATTTGTAAAATGCTTTACAACTATTTTTTATTCTACTTTATTGCTCTTTATACCTCCACAGGGAATCAGTTTAGTTAAGGAAACTGGGAAAGGTAAATGTTTCCTAAGGCTACTTAGCAATTCAATGGTAAGTTCAGGATTAAAGTACTGATTTGTTGCTTAATTAATTCAGTGAGTCCTGCTGCCTTCTAAAGACTACATAATTAGTTTACTGGAGGCCAAAGGAACATTGACATTTTATTCTTCTGTCAATTATAGGAAAACAGTCTGCTTTTGCATTTAAATATGTATAGGAAGATCTAAGACACAACCTTCTAATTCTACATAATAAACTCAGATTGGGTTCCTCCATGGGAGTAAATCAAAGAAAAGAGAAAACTCAGGTGGACCTGGAGTAAGGTTTCAATGATAAATGAAATTTCACTAAATTTGTGATTATAATTCTCTTTTCTTCTTTCCTTCCTTCCTTCTTTCTTTCTTCCTTCCTTCCTTTGTTCCTTCTTTTTTCTTTCTTTCTTCTGTCCCTTCTTCCTTTCCTTACTTTTTTCCTTCTTTCATCATTTTTTTTCTCTTTCCCTTCCTCTTTTTTTCAGTCCTTCAGGTATTCCTTCAAAAAGCATATGAATAGATTGTCAAACTCAAAACATAAGATCAAAACCATTCTCATGTTAGACAAGTTACTTAAATTCTCAGCCTCAGATTGTTGGGAGGATAAAAATATCAGTTAGTTTAAGGTGAAAACTTTAATATGTTGAATAAATGTTAGATAATGATATTATTACTTTTTTATCCTTCTTTCCTTAATTCCATCCTAAAATGTAAAACACATGTATCTCTACCTCAAAGATCCTATTAGAGTTGAGTCTTTGATAAACTGTTTACCCTTTTTCTTTTAGTCAGTCATCAAAGGCAATAACCATTATAATAAAATCAAGAAGTAGTGACCACTTTAATAAGTAAATTCTGTCAGAAAGAAGGATTTCTTTGATTCCAGAGATCATAGTACTAGATAAAGTATTCTGTGTTCTCTATTGTACTCTCCAAAGGCCAAAAGACAAAACTATTCACATCTCATTTAGAAAAACTTGAAAATAAATATATACTCACACACCTGCACATGCAAACTTATATATGTATTTGGAAATTCATCTTTAAAGCCTCCTTTTTAAAGATTAGAGAACAGAGTGAAGGATAGGTCCAACTCTCACTTAGATATATTAAATCAAGTGAATTTAGAGAGAACTTCCTTAATTGTTAACAGAACAATGGTTTACTATTCTTAATCTTAACAAGAATCCCTTCAGATATATTTTGCTTTGATGATCTTTTAATTGATATCTGTTTCCTCTGCCTCTTCCCACAATGCTCAGTCCTTTCATACGTTGGAGATCATACCCCCACCCCAACCTGGACAGACTACCTAGAGGTTGATGTTTCAGATCACACCTATTGATGGACAAGGTAATTTAAGGACAAAAGTAGGCCTCCTGTTGGCAGCTAGGCAGCACAATGAATAGAGCACCAGCCCTGGAGTCAGGAGTACCTGGGTTCAAATCCAGTCTCAGACACTTAATAATTACCTAGCTGTGTGGTCTTGGGCAAGCCACTTAACCCCATTTGCCTTGCAAAAAAAAAAAAAAACAAAAGAAAAAAAGAATATCAATATAGTTTACTATATTTTCATGGGAAAATATGTAATAAAAATAATATATATTTTAATAGAAAGGTTTGCCAAATGTATGTGTCCATTAGGGAAAGAAGGCAACCAACTGACCATTACTTTAATCTGAACTTTCTTTGAAAAAGATTGAACATTTCTTTTAATAGTGAAATATATCATGGAAGTAAAATATATACTTCTTGATGTGTTATCTTTTATACAATCATTGATTAAAAAAGAATAGAAGAATTTTAGAGTCAGAATATTTCATATCATTTTATGCCAATCTAATTCATATCCAAAGCTTAGGTCTTTCAAAAACATATAGATAAAAGCTATGTCCCTTGGACTGAGCTAAATGGAAGGCAAGAGTCATCTATCACAGGAATTTTGAGGATTTTAATTGAGTCTTGGTCCTTGCTACTTCTTAGGTGCTCTGAATATTAAAAGAAATAAATGAAAGGCTCCTCTCCCCTCAAATACAAATATTCTCTCCTTTCATACTGTGCTTTGTATAAGGTAGGTTCTGAATAACTGAATTAAGTTGAATTGAAAATACTTTGAAATCTTTAAATCTCTCTACAAATATAAGGATAAACTATTAATATCTTTGAAGCTATAACACTTACGAAATTCTAAAAATAGAATGTGAACTGCTAGATGACTTGCAGCCTTCTCTGCTAACCTGCAGACAGCTCAAATCAATATTTAGGCCTAATCAGTTAGGTAGAGTAGTTTTTAAGGTGATTTCTAAAGGGAATTGTCAAAATTCCCTCAACAACGGAAAGTGATGGTGAATGCCCTTAATAGCTGCCTAAAGGGAACTCATTCAACCCCTTATTAGTTTAAAACTTGCTTTTTGTTCTGTTAGCTTTAAACTAATAAGGTTCTTAATGATCCTTTTTAGTTTTATTTATAGGAGAATTCAGGACACATTTTGCTACAGTTGAGGGATTTCTGACAATTCCGCCAGTCAGTTACTTTAAAGGTTACCTGGGAGTCCCATTATAGACTCATGGTTTTAAAGAGTTTTTTCCATTAGCTATTATTCATTTTATCTAAAAGATCATTTATTTAGAGCAAAAGAAATCACATAAGTACTTGAAGATTAAGATATTTTGAAACTTTTTTTGGTTGTTGTTATTTAAAGGAGTAACTGGAACATTTTGCTTGGGGAAAGTTTGCTTTCTCCATTTAACATATTTTCAAGATTGTCAGGGTACTACAATATCATTAGCAGATTACCATATTAAGATTTTGTCATATCCATTAAATATCCATTAAATTCTACCTATTTCTAATTACCAGAAACAGGAGTTAGCTAAAATCTGTCATGGATTAAAATTTGTTTGGGAGAAAGCTATAAATTTTGCATTCTGGTAGATTAAGCCTATCAGAATGAAATGACTGGCAAGGCTTTGTGAAAGTAAACAGGAACTCTAAATGAAGAAATATTATTATACATCCAAAAGTAATACGTATGTGAAAGATATTGCAGTAACTTGGGGCAAAAAGACAAAGAAAAATATTCAGAGATGGAGAAAGAAAAAAAAAATTGATGCAAAAAAAAAACCCAGACTGACAAAGAGAAACAAAAGGAAACAGGGAGACAGACAGACAGATAGACAGGGACAGAGAGAATGCAGAGGAGCCAGATCAAACCATCTCTAAGGAATGTCAAATTTGTAAAATTATCTTTACCTCAGAATCTTCAAATGGTATAAGTTTATTGTATTAATTGTTTAGCCTGAAGAAAATAATAGATAAAATGTTAATAATGTGAATTAAATTTAAGTGTTTATCATCCATATTTTCATTTTGTTTGTTTTGTTTTATTTTTTATTTCTTTCTGGAAAAACTGTTAACAACATTTAAATGAATATTCTTAATGCTTCTCACCTCAAACACCTCAGTATATATATACATATATATATGTATATATACATTTCTCACACATTTAACATATATCCTCAAATCTATTCCCCATATGGATATTTTGAACTTTGTAAATAATCTGAATAGTAGTAGAGTTAGAAAGTTTCCTACTTGTTAATCCACCTAATGATGATGATGATGATGGTTAAGAGGAATCCATATTTGTTATATAACATTAGTTGTGAATTTTTAGTGAAGGAACTTCTTTTACCATACTTGCAACTATTCTGCAATTTAGAGTCATAGAGAGTTGTCTGGGGTTAAATAACTTGCCCAAGCTTCCATAATCAGCATGCATGAGAAGTATGTCTTGAGCTTTCTGACTCAAGAATGTATACACATACAAGTTATAATGTTTCCACTAATTATTATATATATGGATATATATATCCATATATATATGTATATATATATATATATGTATATATATATATATATATACATATATGGGTAAGGTGGATAAGGAGAAAGGATTGGTCTAAAGTTTAAAGTCACAGAATTCCATGATTAGCCTTTCCAATTCAACATTTTTTTAAGAGTTTGTATGAAGATATAGATCAACAAAGACAAAATGAAAAATAAATAATTCAATTTTAAAAAGAAAATTTAAAAATTCCATGGCCTGGAATGATGATAAGAAGACACTGAAAAGATGAAATTTATAATAGAGTTATTAAGTACTGTACTTGCTTTCCGAAAACCAGTTGTACTTGTGCTCACTGAAGGATGTCTGCTATGTTTCTTCTCCTTAAACCTGAATCACTAGACTTTCTGTACCTTGCTACAGAAACCTCTTCACTCTATAACTTAACTCCACTCTTTTTTTTTTTTTTTTGGTTTTTGCAAGGCAAACGGGGTTAAGTGGCTTGCCCAAGGCCACACAGCTAGGTAATTACTAAGTGTCTGAGACCGGATTTGAACCCAGGTACTCTTGACTCCAGGATCAGTGCTTTATCCACTACGCCACCTAGCCACCCCTTAACTCCAGTCTTGAACGTCTCACCCTTTCAGCCTCTTCCTCATATTGACTGGTTGTTTCTATTTTCACTCTAAGGAGAATACTCCAACCAGACATGTCTTCCTTCATTACTCTATCGGCTGCATGTCTGACCATCTAAACGTTTTCAACCATGTCCCCAATTCCTGTTCCTTTAGACCTTTCTACTTCCTTTTATGTTACCTTCCCCAGAGGACAGGGACTATCTTTATATTCTGTTATTTTTTAAAGGTTTGGGAAAATATATTTTATTATATTAAAATTTCTTTTAAACAATTTTATACACATACATATATGCATAAATATATACATATATGTGTATGCGTGTGTGTGTGCAAATTTGTTTAAAGAGACTATAAATTGCATAATAGTTGCAAGTATGCATTGGTAAAAGAAGGTCCTTCACTAAAAATTGCCTCATCTTTTTCTATGATCCAAAGACAAGCATGAGGTAGCAAAGGCACATATATTGGTGATGAGACAGTCAACACACCAAGATATGTGAGGAAGAATGTGGAAAGGTCTTCCAAGCATGTGTAGTGTCAAAAAGAGGAAAGGACAGAATCCTATGGAATTTTATGATGTTCTAAACATAAATATGAAGATAAATGCAGAATTTTGTCCTTACTCTATCTCCATGCCCAAAACCCCTATATGTGGAGGTTAGAGATATTGCAGAGAAGTCAAATCTAATGATGCAAATTAGGTAAAGGCAAGCCTTGATATTTAATCTCTACCCTTGATCTGCTCAGGAATAGAGGCTTTTCAGATGGTTTGGGGAGATTATAATCAAATGAATCAAATTAAAAACAAAGAGTCACTCACAATCCCTACAATTTTCTAAACTATTCCTCTTTGACCACCATCCCCTAATATCTACTGTCTTCCTAATTAGAAGAGAATGTAAGCTCCTTGAAGTCATGACTTTCTTACTTTTGGGGATATTTGCTTGTGTATAACACAGCATTGAGAGGAAAGTAACCACTTAATGTGTTTTTATTTCCCCTTTGATTCTTGCATATATCCTTTCATTTATATTTGAAATAAAATATGGACAAAATACAACACATCCAAAAGAATACGATCAGATTTATGAAGGGTCAAAAAACTATTCAATTAATAAATAATTGAATAGGTTGAAGATATTTAGACTGGAAAAGAGAAAACAGGTTGGAGTTTTAGGATTGAAGTTGTCATAGCAGGAACTACAATCTATTGACCATATTAAAATATTATTGTGTCTTAAGTGCAAGTGCAATTAAACTTCAGAAGACTAAATGGAGACTATAATATTAGATCTGACCAAAGCTTCTTTCTATACATGTGTATATCACATGGAGACAAAATTTTGCTCAAAATGAATGGAGAATTTTCTAATGACCATTACAGATGTTAAAAAGTGGAATGATTTTCCTTGGAAGATGATGAAATTATTTTACTGTGTGTATTTGAGCACTGATTGTATGAATATATCAGGGATCACATAGAGGAAATTTCCTCCTTGAGAGTTCATTCCAATATTCAATAGAAATCTTTATATTAAAAAAAAATTCCTGATTATAAAAAAAAAAATTCTCTCCATTTATGTGCTTAGGAAGAAAAAGATATGAACTAATTAGCTTCCCTTTAATACAAAAGAAAAAGAAATGCTGTTATTCAGTTGTTTCTGACTCTATGACAATATTTTGGGTTTTATTGGGAAAGTTTGGCATTTCCTTCCCCAGGTCAGCTTCCAACAGCTGTTGCTGTTGTTATTGTTGTTTGTCCTTCCTTTTAGAATAGGACTATGTCATCAGAGAGGTGACATGCAAGTGAATAGTATTTAAGTAAAAGAGGGTTGTGCAAAGACACAGGCCTCACTTAGGTCTCTGGAACCATCTGGGTCCAGTGGACAGTTATGAATCAGAATGACAGGAGAGAGCCCTCAATTGATTGGCTTTTATAAGTTGTTAACGGGTCTCAGTTTGACTGAGGCAATACCCATTCACTGATTAAGGTAGGTAAATTTTAAAAAAATGAAGCAAAAAATGACCTTTTTTACTTATTCAAAGAACAACATAATCAGTTTGGAAGGGGAAGACCCTCAGGGTTTTTGGCCAAATCAGAAATATTAGTTATTTAATTTTACTTTAAGCCTATCAGAGCCCAAACCCTGAACAAGTGGGTTTGGTCCAGGATCTATAGTTGCCCAGTCCATGAATGCCAAAATGATTCGAGATTTGCAAACCATAAGAAATCTTACCAGGTTGCAAGTATCACAATTTACATTCCTTTGGGCAGAACACCCACAGGTCAGGGTGAGAAATTCTAGAATAAACAGACAAAAGGATAGAAAGGAAAGGAAAAGGGAAGAAAGAAAGGAAAAGAGAAAAAGAAAGGGTAAATGAAAGGAAGAAAAGAGTGAGGCAGCTCTAACTACTCATTCTTACAGATGAGAAAACTGTGTTTAAGTGATTTGTCCAGGGTCACATAGTTAAGTGTCTGAGTCTGGACTACTACTCAAGTCTTCTTGGCCTTCTATCCACTATACAACCTAGCTTCCAAGAAAATTTTATCAGAAAAAGTATCAATTCTGCTGTATTCCCACATTTTTGGACTTGACTCTGGGTTCTTAACAATTGTATCAGCAGAAAGTTGTATATACTGATAGCTGTCATAAAACTTGAGAAGAACCTGTTCAGTTAAGTGATCAGTTTTGATATAATGGACTGAAAGACAAATGTAGTAGAATAGTATTACATTAAAAAAAAGAAATTAAGGATTCATAAAATCATCAGAAGATTGTGTGAATTAAAAGTTATATTATAAGAAGCACTGAAATATGAGCTAAAAATTGACATGCGCAATGACTATAATATGATAAATAGACAAAACTGTAAAACATCATGTATTGATAATTTCCAAACTTAATTCTACCAAGGAAAAGTACCTGCCTTCTCTCTTGGGAGATATGAGCAAACAACACATATCCTGTTAGCTGTGATCAAATGATTTTGTAGTTTTTAACTTTGTAAATTTTTTAAGAGTTTCTTAAATTTAATTTGCTTTGTATATGTCTAAATAATGTCTATTATATGGCATATAATTAAATCACACATATACTATATTATATAATATTTTTCTATATTGTGTTACATGTATTGTGTGATATATATCATTATATATGTAATATGAAATATTTGAAAATTAATGTGAAGTTTTAAAATCATCATTGAAGCAAAGTAAGATAAAAACATGGGAAAAAATAATTTAAAAATATTGTGTCAAATATTTAATATGGTAATTTAGTCCTTGACTTCATTTAATTTTCACCAAATTTTAGAATACTCTGTTTCTTATATTAAACTTAAGAATGGAAAAAAAGGGAAAGAAGAATTACATTTGCTAGTATTTGTCTTAATAAAATTATAGCTACCAGCTTTAGTGAAAGTCATCACCTTCACTATTTCTTCCAGAAGAATCATCAAAGTACAGTGACAAGACAAAAGTCAAGATTATGGGTGACAAGCTCAGATGCAGTGGATGATTTTGATCTCTTCTATGTCTGACCAAGTTCTGAACAATCCATAGTGCTTGCTTCAGCTAACTTCATGGCCATTGGAACAAATAGTTTTCATCTGCCCATACTTCCAGGGGATGTCTTCACATGCCTTACCTACTTCCCCTAAACACCAACAATTTACTATCAATCTGGTTTAACTCCTCTGCTGAGATAGTTTTTCTAAGCTGGGACTGCAATGCATGCTACAGCTTCTTGGAGCTACCAGTGCATCAGGTGGATATCAAATATAGATGAGCATCACTGAAAAGGGCTTGACAAGCACTCATGCCAGAGATATTAACCCTCCCAAACACCTCATACACCACTTTGGCAAGTATTTTTTTTTCATTGAGTACTAAACACTTCCTCTTAAAGTACCTAAATTCTGATTATTGTTTTCATTTTCTTCTTAACTGATGTCAAAGTTTTCAGAATATCCACTGGAGCAAGAAGAGAAGATTTATACTTTTGAGACATAAATTTTGTTGAACTACCAAGTATTATCATGATAGAATGAAAGGACAACGGAAAGTGTCATAAAATCTATGCTAAAGAAATCTAAAAGGTAAAGGTTGAGAGAATGGAACTTGACTATGGATCTTCCCTAATTGCCCCTAATTCCTCAGGAAATTTCCTTGACCTTTGTGAATATTAACAATGACAAAATTTAAGAAAGGTAATGAAATTTTACTTGTAAAAATTGTCAAAAGATGCATGTCAATGGCATGGGATGGGGGGGAGGAGATGGGACTGGGCTTTTTTGTGTTTTTTGTTTTGTTTTTAAGCAAAATTACTTTTCTGGGTTGACATAGTAGGTCTTGACAACTGTCAATATTATTTCTGAAAGTTATATTCACTAATAGATAAATGGATTGATTCCAGTGATATAGTGGCCAATTAGGATGTTAGAAATGAATATATTTTTTGCAAGTACTTGATTTATTTAGTGCTATATTCACATTTTCATGGTCCTGCCATGGATTTTCATAGTCTCACTGTGATTCTAAATTTCAAACTAATTTTCAAAATCATTTATTAGGTTTAGATATCATTTCTTGGTAATTTTACTTTCTATATATAGAATATAAGATACATGTATATATATATATATATATATACATATATATATATATAAATGATAAATAGCAACATTATACTGTATTATTGAATAGCATTTCTCTAAAGAGAATGTTAGATACAGTTAGAGTTTAAGGCAGAAAAACTCCTTAGAGACTACCATGCCCAACCCCATCTTTTTTTTTTAAGAGACAAAAATACTGGGTTTTAAAGAAGCTGAAGGACATTTTTCTTAATCTTATGACTAGTAAGTTTGAGAGGCTAAAATGGAATCCTCTTATTTCTTATTCTAAGGTCAGCACTTCATCTACTCTACTTCATTGCCTTTTACATTTTAATCTGGGTAAGATTTTTTTTAAACTTCAATTCTATCCAAATATGTCTGTTAATATTCATAAGAGCAAAACTAAAGAAGACATTTACCAATTTATTAATTACAGAACTACTTCCATATATTAATATGAAATATTCCTTATTTCGCATCTACTGAAGTCACTGAGAAGGAATCAAACAACAATCATAGAATCAGGAATAGGATCCATGTATCTTAAATCCCAGTGCATTTTTATAGATATAATTATTATAATAGACTTCAACAAAACTAATCTGCTGTAAAAATAAAGGGATTAAAATTACTTATGGTTGATGGATTTTTCATTTAAATAAATTTCCTTAACTAGTTTGATATAAAAATGTTTGTTCATTTTTCTCCAATTTCAGAATTAAGTATAAAATTAAGTGAGTTTTATTTTTAATTGTTATAAAACCTCTAAACCCTAATGCTCATATATCCTTTCCTAGACTGTTGTTATAATTTATACAGTGCATATGTGTTGTAAAGATTGTTGTGGTAATTACCCTGTTTAGTGAACAGCATAATGTTAAATCCTGTGTAAAGAGACAGAAGCCAAATTAAACTCCTTTCACCTTTACAACTCAAGTTCACCCAATGCAACAATAGTTTTTAAAATATCTCTACAAATTGCATTCCATAAACAAGCAATAGTTGTTCTCTTTTGATTTTCTTTAAATCTTATTTGGGTATTGTGTGTTTACTTGGTAAAGGCCAAACTTGATAATAAAACAGACAAAACTAGATTAAAAAAACCTGTCCAATTTTTATAATGTATATCAGAACAAGGTTAAAAAAAATTGGAGAAAATGAGAAAATAATTTCTTTTGGAAGATAGAAATTTAATTAAATCTGATCCCTAATCAGTTGATCTGGAAAAGAAAGCTGAAACTGCTGTGCATTTCATTTTTCATGCTGCTCTGCTAGAAAAGAAATGCTTAAATATAATAAGAAACACATGTAGCTAGCTTGGAAGAATGTGGATTGAAAAAAGAATTATAAAAGACAGATTTTTCCCCAATGACTTTTAATGCTAAATCTTGATGAAGCATGTAATCAGAATCTTCATTCCTTCCTCATCTTAGTATTAACTCTCTATTTAATGACACCACTCAAGTGAATAATAGAATGTCAGACTCAGGGGAATACAGATTTGGAAGGTATCTGAAAGGTTTTCTAGTTTAACTCCCATGCAAATCATGAATACAAATTACAATATCTGATCCAATCAAGAAAACAAGCATTTATTAAGTGCTTATTATATTCCAGACACTTTGTTAAGAGCAATGATAAAAGTAAAAGCAAATTAAAGTCAGCCATTGATTTCAACATGTTTACATTCTAATGAGGGAAGACATGACATTAAAGGAAACTAAAAAAAGGAAATAAATGAATAGTCATGCAAGGTCTTGAGGCAGTTAGAAAAATTTCAAAGTGGTTTAATGTCCATACTACAAAGTTTATTTATTATTTTCTTGAAGAGAATAAAAATTCAGGTATCTATCTGCTAAAGGTGCCCGGAACATATTTCCAGAATCTGATGTTTAACATTTAAACAATAACTTATAGGTTGGCATAGAAATTATGCCTAATCAAATTTGTAGATAAGAGAAAGCTTAGTGGAATGACCAACACATTTAATGCAAGACTGTGGATTCAAAAATATCTTTGTATATTAAATATATAAAAGTGATATAAAATTAATTAAAATCAAATTAAGTGACAACTATACTAACATGAGTCCCACAAAGTAACTTTATAACTACAAAATGGTAGAATCAAAGTTAAAACACTGCAATAAAATGAAAATAATTAGAAGTTTTATTGGACTATAAGTTCAACATAAGTTGATAGTATATGATAAAACAAAAACTCTAATGCATTCTTAGGTAGTCTTTGAAAAAATATTCCTAATGAAGAAGTTATAATCTCTCTAGACCTTCATTTAGTCATTCTATATCTAGAATAATATTATCTGTTCTGCATTACACATTTTAGCTAATATATACTAGAGATTACCCATAAGACTTAACCAGGATGGTGGAATTCTAATTTTCATTTTAAATAGAGAAATTAGTTGAAGAAAATGGGATCATCAACTAGAAAAATAGAGACTTGGGTGAAATATAATAACTGTCTTCAAATATTTGAAAAATTTTCTTGTAGAAGAGAAATCAGAATTTTTTCTCTTTGGACATAGTAGACAGAACTTGAAATAATCACAAATTCCTGTGACTGTCAACTTTGTCATTCCTGACAAAGAGTACCATTTCATTAGACACATATATCATTATTGCTACAGTCATTCCTCATTTGGTTTATTTTCAATTTCTACTACTTTGCCTCTGCAAAATGAACGTTTTTTCTCATTTCTCTAGTTATTAATGATTTATTAGGTAAAATCAAATACTTCAATCATTAAAAATCTTTATCTTTTTTATCTAATACTTTTGTATTATCTTCTGTAGGTGACAAGTATAGAAAAGTGCTTTATTTAAAAGATCTTCTGTAACTGAATCTTATCCAAAAAGAAGGCTTCTGGAACAAATTTTAAATCAGAAGTACAATTTGACAAAAGGATGAAGCAATTTATAGGTGCTACTAATAGACAATAAATATTTTCAGAAAACAAACCACCAATTTAAATTTCTGTTTTCAGAGAAGGGGTATAGAGATTTTCATTGCTGATTCATAAATCAAATTATCTCCCTGGAGATAAACTATATGTAAATTTAAGCACCAATTTGTCTATTTTAATAATATTTTTTTAACTTCACAATCAGGATAGATAGCCATTTGCATGCTTCAAGAGATACCCGGAACTCTAAAAGATTAATAACCTCCCCAGAGGCATAATAGTTACACATACGCACACACATATTTAATATTAGAGGCAAGGCTTGAACTCAGGTCTTTCTTTCTTAGAACCTAACTCCTCCATTATATTTTGTTGCCTCTCAATATTAGCAAATATATTGAATAAATGCAATGTATGCGCTTATATAATGCTTGCTTTAAAATCACTATGTTTACTATGGATTTCAAAAGTTGATATGGATAAAGTTTAATATTTAAAATTAGAGAAGCTGTTTCCTATTCTCTCAAAAATTTTGATTTTTCTTTCTCCTTGAATAGAAGTGTAACCATACCAGATAATACTGTCTAGAGGTTAACCCTCCTGACATGTGAGTCTATGAGTTAATTCCTTCCTCTAATCTTCACTTAGATTATGATGATGTATTCTGCCTGTTTTCTAGGACATATATATGTGTGTATATATATATATATATATATATATATATATATATATACATATATATATGTATATATATACCATCATTCACTACCTTGTGATGGAAAGTGAGCATCTTGTTGCTGAAGATCTATTTTTATGAATCCTATTCTTTCTTCACTAGATTCAGTGAAGCAATGGCATTCCAATGCTGTCTGTATATCATAGTTACAGGGTTGGTCATTTATATTATTTATGATACTCACAAAGTGCATTCCTAAAAAAATGGATGCACAAGTTAAGATGAATATTACTTGCAGTAAATTCACAAAAGCTGTTACCACTCAAATAGAATTTGTGGACTACACTTCTAAACCTCTATCTATTTCCATATTCTTCATTCCAATACACAAGAGATATCATTTTAACCAGGGTTTCATGTGTGAAAGAAAAAACAAGAAGATGTTCAACATTCTTCATGTTTAGAAGATCCTGAAACAGTAGGTACAGTTTGGTCTATGGACTATAACAATGATGGCATTTGCTAAGCATATTTCCAAGGGATATGTTTGACCCTTTCTGAAGCCTAAGATTGAAATTAGGAAGGAAACTTTACTTTTCTACTTTGTAATATCAATTGTAGGCCTGAATTATTTAAAGTAATGACACTTGCAGGAATTTTTTCCGTAACTTTGTTTCAAAGGCTTTATTATAAAGATGGAATAAAGAATGAATAAATAATTAAATAGAAAATCATTCATCTTCCTTCAAATTTAACATGAAACATTCATTGAATACTTTTATGGATAGTTACCAAATTATTAACCACTGTTTTCATCTATGATCATACACTTCTACTCAAACTACTCAGGAAAAACATTCTCCAAATAAAAATTTGGTATGGAACAATAAGAAATGGATGAGTACTATGACTTGCCAACTAAAAGCAAAAATGTGATGTTTGGTTTCATTGATATCAATGTACAATCATGGAGTAGGCTGTCTAAGTCATCTTATATCTGAAACAATACTCCAAAGTATAGACAAAAATCATTAATAAGACAAGCTTAACCATGTCATACAATAATTAATTGAAGAAATTATTAGTTTTTAGCCTGAAAAAATTGAAGTTGGGAGTATGCTAGTAAGTGAATGATCATCTTGTAGATAAGGTTTTATTAATCTTGATCTCAAAGGAAAGAACTTACTTAGAAAGAGAGGTTTATTCATTCTCCACTGGGAATGAAGGAATCTCTATGTGATAATTCCTTTTACCATTTCAACCCATGGAAAAATGAAACTTACAAGATGACTGTCAGTCCCATGTAATTTCCCTCTACTTTCTATAGTGGTGACTACAGAGTAGCGGAAAAGATGGCAGAGTGTGAAAGGGTACAAATTCATTGTTCACATAAATAGGAGATTTTTAACAATTAATTAATAAGGCCATAAAAAGTATTAAGTGCTTACTATGAGTTAGACATCGCTAATTTCCTACAGATTCAAATGCAGACATGAGATAGTACCTGCCCTCAAAGAGCAAACATTTTAAATGTTGGATAAAACATTCATAGATATATAAATAAAAGATATACTGAAAATAAATGGATGATTAAACCTATGAAAGAAATCAGGGATAAAACGCATTGCATCTTATTGAAAGGATTGCTCACAAGTTAATTTTTTAATGAAAAAGATAGTGATGGAGTTTGGTTATAATGAATAAAAGGAAAAAGAAATATCATTACCTGAACAGTTTCTCATTGCTCAAATTTGTAAGAAGATCAACATGATGATCTTATGATACTATATTTCAGAAGAGAAGTTGCAGAAAAAGTCTGTGAAGAGAACAAGATTTCAATGCAATGATAAAAGTAAAAAAGAAAAAAAAGAAAAAATATGTTAAGAAATGTTAGGATGCAGGGAATTAAGAGGTCAAAGGCCCACTATTTCCATTAAATTAAAAAAAAAAAAAACAAAAAAATTAATGAATTGATTAGTCATTTGACAATTACTTTATCAAGGAGATATTGATGAATTTTTCTTCTTAAAATTACTATAAAAAGAAATAACTACAAACAAAACCAAAATTAAATCACTTCATCATTATCAATGATAACAGGTTCACATGGAATTTTATATTTCATAATTTGTTTATCAAAAACAAAATTAGAGGGTTGTCAAAGCATAGTTTGAAGAAAGTGGACTAAAAAGAGAATGATTAGTAAAATCAGCAACTATTATGGTTTTGAAATTTAGAATGATATGATTCATATATGAAGAAAAAAAGAAAAACAAAAATTAAGAATAAAATAAGATAAAATTAATGGGAAAACACCTGGTTTTGATCACTAATAAATATGGATATGTAAAAGGACAAGTAAAACTTGATATGACCACTGAATAGATGCAAGTTTTTTTTTCTCCTTTCTCCAAATTCCATTTTCTGATATTAGAAAGAGAGGAGCATTTTATTTATTTGACTATGACCTGAAGAGGTAAATTTCAAGTGGAGACATTTTTTTTTTGCGATTTCCAAGTCAATCCTAAAAGAGGGTGAGAAAAAAATACTCTCACCAATAACCAAGAATACTATTTTTCAAACAGATAGCTAGCTGTATATCTAAATTATACAATAACTATGAAAAAGGTCAATTTAATCATGACAATGAAAGCTGTTCAATAAATATATACAACATACCAGCAGGCTTTCCAGGACAATGACCTGGTAAGGGAAGAGGTAAATGAACCTTCAAGTTTTTTTGTGATAAAAAGTGAGGTACAGATATTTTCAATATAAAACATCTATTCATTCAGACATTACCAAACATATAAGCTTGTAAGAGAAAGTTTGAAAAATATTTCTCTTTTTTATTTGCTGCCTTTGGAGGTGGCAGTGAGTAATAGAGAGCATTTTCTTGTGAAAATGTAAGAAAATAAAGTATGAGAAACATTAAAATATTAACGTAATGAATAATCTTCCTTGAATGCAGATAATAGAGTCTTGAATCCATATTGGAGCATTGCAGATTTTCCATGACAACAGCATTTTAGTATCATCAACAAAATAGAAAAAGTAAATTAGCAATTCTATCAGAACACAAAGACATCCTTTTATTGAATGATAAAAAAGGCCGATAATAGATACATATCATTATATCTATTCTATGTGATTGGCAGCCATTCTGAATGAACTTTATGAAATGACTAAAATGCAGCACATGGATTTAAAAATCCATGTATGGGCATCAATTTAGGCAACAATGAACTCATACAGAAGCATTAATACATAATTTTTATATAAAGTAAGGGATTTTTCATGAAAATTCGGACAAAACCATTGACACCAGAAATTACAAATGACTCCATAAGGATCCCGGACCTGTGATCAGCAATCAAGTAACAAAAATTTATTAAGTGTCTATTGTGTTCAAGCATAGTAGATGCTTAGAAAATGGAAATATTCTTACTTCCAACGTGCTTACATTTAAATTGAGGCAAAAAGAACATATAAAATTATATTCCACATCAATTTAATGTTAATAAAAATGTACTTATGCATATATTTACAAAGTCGTCAAAGGTACTATGAGATGAAGGACATGTAGTTGGAGAGAATAAAGCAAATTTTCATGGAGAAAATGGTATCTGAACTGAATTTTGAAGAAAGAAAAGAACTCCAAATGGTTGAAATGAGAATCACATACACTTCTAATAGTCAGAAAGGGAAATAAGATATTATGAGTAAGGAAGAGAGAAAAGGGCAATTGGCTTGAAAACTAAGTGTTAGAAGCAGGAGAATGTCAATTGAAGTTGGAAATATATATTGGGAAAAGATTAGATAGGGCTTTTATCAGGCAAAAAAAGGACTGCATTTTATTTAAAAGATATTAGGAAACCATTGTGTATGGTAACCAATTCCTTGCATTTGTGGAAAATTATTTTGGCAGCAGTGTATAGAATGCATGGGCATCATGAGAATCTTGAAGAAGGGAGACCAACTAAGTTACAATAATCTAGGTGAAAGATGATAAAAGCCTTAAACAATATGAAAACTGTGTGAGTGGACAGAAAGACTAGTATGTGATGGATTCTGTAAAATTAAAAATGATTTGAATATTGATTGAATTTATTGAATGAGAGTGAGAAATACAAGTGAATTATGAATCTGAGATTCTCAAAAATGGTAATACTTTCATAAAAATAGAAATATGTGGAAAAGGGAAGATTTTAATTGAAAAGCATGAGTTCAATTTTTTGACATATTAAATTTAAAATGTCTCATATATAGGGTTTAAAATATATAATCAATCAGTGATATGGGAATGAAATTCAGAAGAAACATTGGGGATATATATATGATTATATATATAAAATCATATATATGTATATACACACACATATATATATATATACATATATATATATATATATATATGAAAAAGGAAGTCCTCTGAATGATGGTAATAGTTTAATCCATAAGGGCTGACAAAAATACCTGGAAAAAATAGAAACATAAAAAACGGATCCAGGATATGATCTTGGTAAATAATGACAATTAACAGGCATGATTTGCATTAATGGGCCAGGAAAGGACCTGAAAAGGAGAAATTAGACAGGATCTAGGATATTCAGGAGAGGATAATCTCATGAAAACCAAAAAAGAAAAGCATGCAAGATGTGATGATTGTCATTAGCATTAAACATAGCAGATAGCTTCAGAAATATTAAGATTGGAAAGACACCATTAAATATTAATATTAAGAGATTGTGGCTACAACCATTCTGGAGAGCAATTTGGAATTGTGCCCAAAAGGTTATTAAACTGTGTGCATAATCGTTGTTCTAGCAATATCACTAGATCTGGATCCCAAAGAGATCCTAAAAAAGGAGAAAGGACCCACATGAACAAATTTATTCATAGCAACTCTTTTTCTAGTGGCAAAGAATTGGAAATTGAGGAGATGCCCATCCATTGGGGAATGACTGAACAAGTTGTAGAATATGAATGTAATGCAACATTATTTTTCTATAAGAAACGATAAGCAGGGAAATTTCAGAAAAACCTGAAACTATGAATTGAATGCTAAGTGAAGCAGGTAGAAACAGTACATTGTACACAGTAGCAATGACATTCTGTGGTGATCAACTATGACAAACTTAAGTCTTCTTAGCAGTACTGTGATCATATAATTCTAAAAGAATTGTGATTGAAAATGTCATCCACATCCAGAGAATGAACAATGGAGTCTGAATGCAGATCAAAGCTTATTATTTCAGTTTGTTAAATTGGGGGTGGGTAGGTTGTTTTATTTTTCTTTATCCTGGTTTTCTCCTTAATTTTGATTCTACTTTCACTGCATGACCATATGGAAACATATGTAACATGATTGTGCTTGTATAACTTAAATTACTGGCTATCTTAGGATGGGAGAAGGGAAGAATTATATGGAGGAGAAAACTTTTCAAAAATGAATGTTGAAAACTATCTTTACATATAATTCAAAAAGAAATTAATAACAAAAAAAGAGATCATAGATAACTTTAAAAAATGAGAGGAAGGTAAAATGTAGAAAGCATTTTCAATGGGATTGATTGAGAAAGGAAGGAAAGATATACAGTTTAAGATGGTAGAATCTATAGGAGAAATTCCCCAAACCAAAATATGGGAGACAGACATATTTGAATAGAGTAGGGAAAGAACAAGTTGATGGGATTGTTTTTTTTTTCAAAGAAAGGAGAGGTGTTTGAAGAAATTCTTCTACAGAGAACGGGAAAAGATAGGATAAAGTGAACATTTAGAAGCATTGGTTACTGCAATAAGAACCACCTCTTTTTTCTACCTATTTAAAATATCTGTCTCATTTAAGCCAAACAGTAGGTTCCACTTTCTTCATAAAAATGTTGTTTCCCACAGCTGCTATCGTCTTCCAACTAAAATTTAACTTGTGTTCTGGGTGGAATTGAGTCAGATTGACCATCTTAATTTTTTCCACAAGGGGAAAAATTAAGATAATTCTAGATCACTTAATAATAAAATGAGGGTTTCTTGTTTAAAAGAATATTCAACAAGTAAACTAATGCATTTAGCCTGGATTCTCATTTTTCTCACAACCATAGGACATAGGACATGATAGTAGGACTTCCATATGCTCTGGGGTATATAGGAAACCATTCAGAATTCAGCATTGGTCTTTGGGCTAATCATATTTTGGGAACCTCATAGTTAGGTTGGGCCTCCATATCAAGAAAGGAACCTACTGTTCAGGGAACCTGAAAGCTTTTCCAGATTGTAGGATCTTACTCTATAAACAGTTATTCATTAGGCAACAACAACAACAGCAAGAAAAATAACTACATTTATATACCATCCTCAATACCCCTGGATGTTGGGTTCTGATATTATCTCCATTTTACAGAAAAGGCAACTGAAGCAAATAGAGGTTAAATGATTTGCCCAAGGTGACATAGACAAGAGTCTAAAGCTCCATTTGACCTCAAATCTTCCTGACTCAAGAATCAATGCTAGGTCTACTTATGTCAACTTGAATAACTCTTATATCTTCATGTTAAATCAATAAACTATGATGACATTAAATTTGTTTGTGGCATTAAAGTCTAGATAACATAGATTACTGGGCCCCTACTGCCTTGGGGCCGTTACATTTCACTCTTCCTCTACACTTCTCTGATACCATTAAGGAATGGGGATATCTAGAATATCAGCAAATGGCTACAGTTTTCCAGCAATGATGGTGGAGGTCCCCTACATCTCAATTCCATTTAAGTCAGATTAGATTATGCACAGAGCTATTTACTTCAGAAAGATATAATCACAAATATACAAATTTACTCCTCAAATGTTCAGAAAGCACTATTTTCCCATCCTCTCTACATGTCACAATCTCCAGGAACAACAACAAGATTGGTTCAGAACTCATCTCAGTTCTTATTGAGCACATCTGAGCTCAAAGTGCAAACACAACGCAGGCTAGAGTCTCAGGCACCTTGCTTTCTCAGGACTTCCATGGTTGTCTCCAAGGTCTCAAATTGTCTTTCCAATCTTAATATTTCTGAAGCTATCTGCTATGTTTAATGCTAATGACAATCATCACATCTTGCATGCTTTTCTTTTTTGGTTTTCATGAGATTATCCTCTCCTGAATATCCTAGACCACCTAGAACCCTCAGCATGAGAATCATCTCCAACAATTAAAAGTGAGAAGGACTAATAAAACAGAAAAGAAACAAATGCCTAATAGGCTTATTTACCAGAGACAGGGTAAAAAAATTATTACCCTTTCCCTAGATTAATTCATGAGAGGGGAAGAGAATGCTGGAGTTAATGTGCAGCAGACAAACCTCCCAGTAAAGAGAGAGACTGAAATAAGAATTATTGTCTCTTCCCCATAAGCTTTAAAGATGCAGACAACCAATTCAAGGCAACCTAAACATATTTAAAGGTTCAATATTATGAGAAGTTGTAATGTCCGGTTAAGCCCAGATTATGTCACATTTAACTTTTAATTGTTCTAAATAATTCTCTAGTTTATTTATCATGCTATGATTATATAAGTTGATATTTGATCTGGAAATTTTTTTCAATATTTCATGCATTCCTCATTCATTTTCTAACAAGTTATATGCCTGTTTATATTGAATAGGAAAGAATGGCTTTCTTGGCTGCAAAATATAAAAAAATAATCATTAGCAAATGCTTCCATATGTTAACCACGAGGAGGGATATATAAGCCACAAACAGTTTAATTTAAAACAAAAAATTTCTAACAACTATTTCAAGGTAATCATAGTTTTGTTGACTTCCAGGAAAAATTAGAAAAGTGTAAAGAAGTTAGATCATAGTCTCAAATCCATATAGGAATAACTTGGCAGAAAATACTTGAAATATCATAGTTACATTAATGTACTGCATACTACATTAACATAACATCTGGAAAAGGAAGGAAAAAGCTCCAAAACAGCAAAACACTGATATTTTATTCCAAATAAAAGTAAACATCTATGGTACTCCAGAGTGTTTGAGAGGATGCTATTCAGGTGGCAAAATAGCTTCTTGAACCCAACTGCTAGAACTATTTTTTTCCAAGACGTTTTCCAGGTTCCCTTGGTATCTACAATTATTTGCTGGCATACAATCATATTTGAGATTAATTTTGACTGTAATGGGCTAATTGTAGATGTAATTAGCCATTTTGTTCCTTCAAATTAGGTTAAAAATGGTTGATTGTCCAAATTATTAACAGGTGTTTCAGTTAATGTATATTGTTAAATCATTGTAGTTACCAAAATCAGATATAAAAATTACAACTTTTAAAATATTTCCTCCATCTACTGCTTTTTAATCTTTTTTAGACAAATAACACTAGAATGTTTTTGGTTTATATACTAGTTTATTTGTTAACTATATCAGAAATTCTTTATTATATTTTTAATGGTAGCATATTATATAATGCTCAGGTTTGGTTTGGTTTTCTTTCCATTATTTTAAAGATCATATGTCACTAAAAATTTTGGAAAAGATCCTGTTGCTATAATGCAATGGTCTTAGATGGTAGTTTTTATATGTTTGTTTGGTTTTTATATGCCACTTGTGAGTTTCTTAAAGCTTCTTAAATGCATGCATTTAATTTTACTGTAGCATTGCTCATAATTAAAAATGAATGAACCTTATCTTTTAAAAAAACTATAAGATAATTTCTCTTCTACATCAGGTCTTTCATGTACTCTGGCTTCAATGCAAGAGAATTATGAAACAAGGAAATGTAAGTGTTTCTGGTAGTTGTTTTCTTTGGGATTTATTTCAATTGTCACTGAGCAAACAGTGAATTTTTTCTTAAGGTCTGTAGAGAGGGAGTAGGTAGGAATGGTTTCTTATTAATCAACATTTCATATGATTTTCAGAACATTAGGATTTCAATGCCTAAAAGAAAATTCATTCATTGGACTCCTTTATACCAATGAAATAGTCTTAAAATAATAACCTATGTAGAAAGGTCTAAGAGTCAGTATGATGGAGGGAGTAGAGCATTTGACTTGGAAATACAATAATTGGGTTGAATTTTGCTTCAACATAGCTTATTTGGAACTCTATCTGACCAATAGACTGTTCAGGCTCCTTCTAGGGTGGTCATGTCGTGAAATAACCTATCACTGGGGGACACCCTACTTCCATCCTTGGCTTTAAGAAATCTAGACCATCTTCAAACCATTCAATAGCTCACACTGCTTGAATGAGATCATAGTCAACTATTCTATTTCTCCCAGTAAGATGGAAAGGCCCCAGACCTACAGTGACACTCTATATTGAAGTTCTTTCACCCTTGCCCTCTAAACTACTTCTATATCCTCCACACACTACATTTTGATTTAATGCAATGACCCCGGATTTTTGTCCTCAGATTTCTCAAAGCTTGCTTAGCATTCCTGGGTCTTTCCATCAACCTTGAAGATGATCTTTCTTTTAAATATTTGCTCTTTTAAGTTGAATATGGGGTCATTGAGAACAATAAACAATGAGAACACATTTGTGCATGTATGTGTGTGTTTGTGTGTTTGCTTGCTTGTTTGTATCTTTTGTGTTAGGAACAGTAATAAATTCTATTCATTCATCATGGTATTTAACTTTTCAGAAAGTTTTTGCTGCTGCACAATGAAGATAATCCATATTCAATTGTTTGGATTGTTGTTAAAAAAGATTTTATAGATATTAATGAATTATATAAATTTATTATCACAGAATCACAAAATGTGAGAACTGGATATAGTGAGGCATGTAGTTCACCTGTAAGCAGAATAATTCTTATACTATAATTTGAGTCCTTGTCAAGACCTGCATGGAGGATATTGCTTCTTGAGGCAAAAACCATACTATTTTTTGAAATCTATAATTGATAGCAATATTTTCCTAACATTGAACTTAAATTTCCCTTTCTGAAATTTTCATGCTATGATCCTAGTTTTGCTCTCTGGCAACAGAAAAAAAATGAATTTTTCTCTATGCCATGTGACTGCTATTTCAGTACGAGAAATAGGTAATTTCATCTCTATGTATTCTGCCCATCTCTAACACAGACATTATACTTTTCTCAACCAATTCTTATATGACATGGATCCAAGGCTCTTCACCACATTTATTAACTTGTTCTATAATCTCCTCAACTTATCACTGTCTTTCTTAAATCTTTGTGTTCAGAAGTCTTTGTGTTCAGTTGAACAAAGTATTTACAATAACATCTAATAAAGGTAGATTACGCTGGAACTTAGTGTTCCTGTTTATGGAAGCTATGCCTTTCTTAATGTAGTTTGGATCATCTTAGCTTTTTTGGCTATTGAAGGTGACAATGAAAGACTATAGCCCTTCTATTTCCTTTTTCCCACCATGCTCATACCTATACATTTTTCACTGTTGCTCTGACCTGAAGACATTTATTCTGAGATTAAAACACTCCAATTTTATGCTTTTTTCTTGCCTCAACACTCCTATGTCTGAATAAATTAGGGCAATTAGGGAAACTAGGCGGGACAGTAGATAGAGAACTGACCTTGAAGTCAAAAATATAGCAGTTCAAATCTGACCTCAGACTCTTGACAATTATTAGTTGTGTAACATTGGGCAAGTCATTTATCCTGATTGTCTCACATCCAGGTCCATCTCCAATTGTACTGATTCATATTGCTCTCTGGATCCAGATGACTCTGGAGGAGAAAGTGAGACTGGTGACTTAACACAGTGATACATGTACCTGTCATGGCAGCACCACCCTGATGTCTTGGCATTCTTTAGAGAATAAAAGAAAAATATCAATCATGTCTCTATCTCTGTTGTTTTAATTTAGAAAGCAAACCCAACTTTTTTAAGTTAAAATGATTCATAATAAAATGTTGAATGATTTAACCATTATTGAACAATTTACTTTGTTTTAATGAACTCCATCTTGTTCTCATATCATCATTTAAAGACTAGGATAGCCAGGAATTGAACATAGGTCTTCTGATTCCAACCAAATACAAGTCATTTTAGAATATATTACATATATTCAGACTACATGAGGGGAATTAGTTCTCTCACACCTCTCCAAATAGTTGAATAATTTACAAGTCTTACTATGATTAGAAGTAGATACTTGGAATAGATGAAAGTTTAGACATCTCTTCATTTATGTATGACTGCTAAGATCTAATGGATCCCACAAGTTCCTTTAGGTAGAAATCATACAATGAAATATATATAATGATCTATCACATGTAGTTTGAAAGATGACAGAAAGCCATCTGCAAGTAATTATTTAATTTATTTCTTGCTTCAAAACTAACAAGGTAGCACAAAATTTGAATGTCTCTCATTCTGTTTTAAATTAATTAAAAAAATCCATGCAAGTATTCTGACTAAACACATTAAACTACATACATATTATTTCCTTCAAGTAAAAAGGAAGGGCTAAGATGAAAGCATTGCATAACATGGTGTGACATTTAAAAGTTCAAAGAATGTAGTTTCTGGGTAATTAATCATTTTAATAATGATGTTAGAAATTTATTAATAAAGGAAATCAATGGCACTTTCAAATGCCAAAGACTTATTATGGTGTATTCACAATTTATATGTCCTTGGAAGAGTGCTACTGGGAAGGTGTTACTGAGGAGCTAACAAATCTGATTGGTTAACAATTTGTGAGAAAATTATTATTACAATGAGACTATTGATCCCTTCAATGAAGGGTTGAGAGAGGAACTTCATGTCTCTCTTTGAAATCTCTATACCCAGAACAGCCTGGAGAATCTAGTCAAATGTACCTCTACCCAAACTTGCTTGAATGGATCACAATGGGCAGGAATTTAATTTAGATAAGATTCTTTGTAACAACCGAGGGAAAAGTTCAATCTTCAGAGACTGAGCTTTTGAAATGAGGACTTTAAGAAATGGGAGAATTTTGGATTCATCCAAATCATTGGTTATTAATAATCATTTCTCTCATTAAACAGGAATTATTTAAAAAAACAGGAAAAGAATCAATAAAGAAGCATTGTGAGGAACTAAAATCAAAGAGTGTCTATTTTACCATATTCCCCAGAACAATTTTGTGTGTAGGTGCACAGGACAATGTCAAAACTGCTTGTTATGGTACTGATCGTTCTCTTGAGACTCATTTACTGAATAATCTTGAATTGAGTGGTGATGTAACATTTCCAAAAAGATAAAAACATAACTATTACCTTTTAAAAATTTCTTCATGTACATAATATTTTAAAAAACTCACTAATTCCATTTCACATTTCTTATAAATTATTCTAAGCTATGGTATGGAAAGAGTAGTAGTTATTGCAATTAATCATATATCCAAAGAAAAACAGATCCACTGTTTTAAGAAATATTTTCAAAATTATTTTGTTTTGGCATATCTAATTGCAAATAAATTTAATAGTCTACCTTTCTTGAAAAACTATCTCAAAATTATAAGAAATATTAAGATGGAAAATGCTAGATACAGACCTGGATTTCACTCTTGTCAAGGTGAACCCAGTTAAGTATAGTTTCCTGAGAAAATAAAACAACTCTCAATCTCCAGGGAAATCGCTAACAATCCACAACCTCCAAAGGACTCTCAATCCTGATGTTATGTAAACCATGACACCTACTTTCCTATATCCCATACCCTATAAAAGGCATTCTCTTCTCAATTACCCACTGCTAGAGTCTTTTCTGACCCAGCCTGCAATACCTTCTTTCAATAAACAGCTTTACATTCCATTTGTCTACATCATTGTTTTCCTTAAACCACAGACCCACTTTTTGATCTTTCAGAAAAAAATTGGAAAAAGGCTATAACCAAGTACAGAATCTGAAGGGCAATATAAAAATATGGTGCAGGAAGAAAGGGCTTTGAGAATTAAGAGAATGAAGAAATAACTTCTTGCTATAAATGAAATGATATCTGTGCTTTAAAGGATGAATAGATTTGACTAGGTATATAGGGAATAAAAATGTATTTTAGGCAGAGGAAGCAGCATAAATTAGAGGAACATAAGAATGAAGACTGGGACCCAGAAAGAATGGAAGTAGTAAAGAAAAAATTTCACATCAATTCCCCCTCCTCATTTTCCTCCACTGGTTCTATATTACCTCTGGGCCTGAATACAAACTATTCTATTTGGTATTTAAGGCCCTTTACCATCCATCTGCAATCTGTCTTTTCAGTCTCACTATACATTAAATTGCCTTTCATATACTCTATAATCAAACCAAACCTGTCTAATTGTTTTTTGAACACTTTTCAAACATTCCATATTCTATCTGTACACCTTTGTATGACATATCCCCTCCTCCTGGAATGAACACCAATAAAATGTGTATTTGTGCCATCAGATGTCAAAAAGCTCAGAACAAGTATTATTTTCTAAAGGAAGCTTTCCTAATCCACTCAGTTACTAGCCCTTTCCTCCCAAATTATTTATGTTCCTTTTATTTATATATTGCATATTTATGTTTATATTGTCTTTCACTATAATATGTAAGTTCCTTGATAGTAGTGATTATCTTTTTAATTCTCAGTTTCTAACACAGTGCTGACACATAGTAGGCACTCAAATAAATGTTTCTTGAGTGAATGGTTAATATTAGAGTTGTGATGGATCACAAGACCCCAGTAAGATTAGTGGAAAATGTAGTTGATAAAATAAATTTGAGTTGGCATATATGATGTTAATTTAATCTCGTGGTATGGAGTAGGGAATATTGAAAAGTTCTGTTGAAGGTAGTAATATAATCAATGGGTACATTTTTGGTTTTTAAACATTTGAGGTGATAGTGAAGCAATCAACTAACAATGTCTATCAGACAAGATGTGGTCAAATATCAAATAAGGAACTTAGAGGAAATTTAGTGAAAGGAGGTTAAATGAATGATTATGGAATGGAATAGGATGTGCATAGGAATGCTCACCAGGCAAAAGATTTGGCAGTAGGATAACAAGAATATGCAGTAAGGAACATTATAAAAGAATCCCTGAGTAGATTGAGTTTTTTTTTTTACTAAAACATTCTTTGGGAATATTATTGCTTAGACACCAAGGAGATTGAAAAAAAATTGTCTTACATGCTATTTTTTCTTTTAGCATCAATTTTTTTATACAAGTCTGAGATCTAACTAGTGAATCTGAGATTCTCAAAATTTCTTTTTCAAGAATTATATAGAAGATATAAGTCATTCAGTCAGTTCTAAAAATGAACAGTATGAAAATTATTCAAGATGTTTCAGGGAAAAAAGATCTTGATTTTGATATCACAGGTGTATTTATTCATAGGTTAAATTCAAATAATATCACAAATTTTTAAAGCAGCAAACTTAGCATTTGAGAAAAAAAATCCTTAGGCAGGAATATAATAAGAAAATGTTTGAAATATTTTTGGGGAAAAACTATTGCACAGGCATTAATAGTGCAGGAAATGTAAAAGCAAATGTTCTGTGACCCTTAGTGAAGATAAATAAACTCATTTAAAGAGACTCTGGTCACATCTATTTAAGAGAGTGAAGTCAGATTGAAAAATATATTTAATTCATTTAAAACCTTTTGACTCATTTGAAGAGTGTTAAGCAGTCGTTTGGATAGACTGGCACTAGTTCAAGTCAAACATGAACAGCACTTTCCTTGTGAATCAAATTATCAGATATTTCAGATCTGGTTAAACTGGCAGTTAACTTTGAGTTCAAAGAGCAAACCTTGATGAATGACTTTTTTTTTTCTCCAACGTAGTATACATACATACATACATACATATGTGTGTGTGTGTGTGTGTGTGTGTGTGTGTGTATTTATAAAAATATAAATAATCAATTTTTTGGACTGTGTGAAACCTGACCATAGGTCTTGCTATGGTAATTCATTCCATTGAAGTAACTCTCAACTCATTTTTGAAAAATTCTAGGTAGCTATTTGAAATATATAGAATTTAAGTAATTTCACTCAAAAACCACAGCAAATATGGATCAGAAAACAATTAAATAGAAAAAAAAGAATTTTTAAAGTTCAGAATCATATTCATAATTCCATGCTACTTATTTATAGAATGTGTTTCTTTAAAACCACAAATACCCTTATTTTTCTAATTACAGAAACAGTTATCTGAATTTAAAGTTAAAAAGAACTGCTTTCAAATTCTGCTTCTGATATTTATTAGCCGTGTGCCTATAAACAAATTACTTATTGTCTCTAAATGTCATCCTATCCTGCATTTAAAGAGATAAAGAATGTGATGAGTCTTGGTAAAAGGAAAAGTTCATTTATGGTCAGATCACCTGTGTTCAAATTTGATTCTCTCTATTTCTACCTGTAGGAACCTTGGAGAAATCCCTTAACTTCTCTGCAATTCAGTTTTCTCATCTGCAAAAACAAGGGATTAGATAAACTGACCTTTAAAGTCTCTTCCAACTCTAAATCTATGTTTCCATGATTCTATTTTCTTGTTCCTTTAAAAAATCAAGCAATTGTTTTAAATAGCTAATTTCTGAATCATTTAAAGCAATTTGATGCTTATTATTCCAGTGTAACATTCTCTCTGTTCTTGGTAGTTCTCTTTCTCTGAATAGCTATCTATACAACTTTTTAACTTTAAGCAATTCATAAAAAATCATTATAACTCAACTGTTTTCATCTTAAAAATGAAAGAAATAATGTTTACTGTATGTTCCTTATTGTTGAGATTATACAGGGCAAGTCCCTCTAAGTAAATAACTGGGAAATTATTATGACTCTATTACTTTATCTTTAAAATTAAAGCAATAATTTTGCTACACTTTCTTTAATTTTTGTTATTGATATCATATAGGATGATTCCCTTTGTGATCAACTTCACCCAAGCATCCTATTTTTACTTTGTCAGAAGGCATTAAAATAATTTATAATATATATATATATATATATGCATTATATACAATTTTCAGGTTTACAAAGCATTTTTCCCATAATAGACATAGTATCTCTTAAGAGAGAGTATCTAAATTATTATTTCTGGTTTATGGGTAGGGAAATCAAGGCTTTGATTACAGTTTAAGTAGTAATGTATTCAAAGTCACACAGCTAACAAGCAACAAAGAAAGTAACAGAAAGCAAGTTCTCAAAATAAAAATGTTCTCAAGTTCTCAAGTTCTCAAAATAACAAAATGAAGTAGCTATCTGTCATGCCTTAATCAACTGCTCTCAGAGACAAGTACTTTTCTTTTGGGGAGGAATGAAAGAAACAAATGATCATAAATTTGTAGATTTAATACTAGAAAATAAGTCAGAGGCAATCTAAATCAGAGTTCTAATAATATAGATGAACCAATCATGGTTTAAAGTAGATAAGTCACTTATCCAAGGTAACCCAATGTGGTAGAGTTTGAATCTGAGCTCAGCTCCTCTGAAACCAAATTTAATATTCATTCCATAGTACACCACTATTTTTCATATAAAGAAAGAGATAGAGGACAGCTTTTTGTGATGAACAGATTACCCTTTAAGAATGGAAGATAGGATTAGATTCTACCTCTGACACTTTTGTGACTCTTCGTTTGACAGTCAGTTGCTTAAATACCTGTACTCCAGGCAATTTTCCAAGACTATAAATTATAAATGAACTGTCTGTATAAATGAGCTTTACTGGAGGAATTTCTATTCCAACAGTTTCTCAGATGAAATCTCAGCTCAGGATCAGATCTAGTAAATGAAGAGATGAATAGGAAAATATCAAGGACAGGATTTATTAACATTAGTTACACTGCTTCATTTAACTATCTTATATACTAGCTGCCTTCTTTGAAACCTTGAGTAAGGAAGTTTTGATTCCTCCACTCTCTTCACCACCCTTATCTCAATCAACCCCCTGGTAAAAAGAATTGGAGGTAATATTTCTGGTGACAATAAATAGCAATAAACTTTTTTTTATTTTTGTGAGTGCAACAGAAGAAACTGATGGTTGAGTACAGTGACTCCTTTTATTCCCCTTACACTCTCTTCTATGCTTTTTAATTGGTATACTTAGTTGTAATTGTCAGACCTCAAAACTGCGATGAGTTTAGGAGGGATATTTATTCCAAACATGGGAAGATATCCCCCAAGAAGAAGAGGAAGGTGAGAACAATTTTCTCCAATGACCAGGAAGGAGGGAAAATACTTAAATCTTTGTTAAATATCAAAGACACTAAAGTTATTCACTGCACCCCAAAGCCCCATTTTCAGTTATCCTGATTTTGTTTTGCCATTGGTCATGATTATGGAAGAGAGAGTAAGGCTGAGGGTTTTATGCCATTCTTTCTCACTTAAAGTCAGTTCTCATGAAAGTCAAATACACCTCTGATATCTTTAGTCCTCTTTGAAAAGAAGGGACAAACAACATCTCCCAAGAGTCATTTACTTTCTACCCACCAATAACTTATATGAGCTTCTCTGTAACTCAGCCTTTCCAACATGATCCTATCCCTATTCCCAAGCAATAATCTTTAAATGTCTCAACTACTAAAAGTTGTTTTTAGGGCATATTTGTGACATTTGATCAGTCATCCTTTTTTGCCACTCCAAATATAAATATTAATTGTTTTGGTTCTGTACTTCCTATTTTAAAAGTCCCAGCATATCCATGTAGACAATATATTAAGTTCTACAACCAACCATCTAAAGGCAACCAATGTTTCATGAAAAATAAGTATAGTTCTGTTTTCTGTGGAGAAGTTTCTTAAATTTTTATTAATAGATTGTATCTACTATCTATAGGTTTCTATGCCTCCTCCATACTCAAAGAACCAAGTCAGGTGACTATCAGAGAAATTATTTTTTACCTGAAAAGGACAAAATTTAAAAATCCATAAGAAAATTAGGGCAGAAAATTATTATAGATCACTTTAAAGATTTGGCTAAACTGAATAACAAAAAATTGGAAGTGTATTATAGAAAACAATAAAGATAAAGAACTAGGAAAAATAACAATGCCAATAAGAATATTTTTTAACATATACTTCATATTTTATGCCCTACAAAAGAGAAGTTAGGATAAAGAAATATTCATCAGAAGAATTTCTGTCATATGCAATGGGATATCTTTCATGGAAAACTGTAGACTTAGACTTCATTTATGTATCATAACTTTCACAATTAATTAAATGAATTGTTTTTTACAATTCACCTTAGAAGTCTCAAAATTTTAAACACCTAATGAACAAATATGTCCTTTAATATCACACAGGCATCTTTAATTGAAAATATGTAATCAAAAATACATTAACAGCATGCAATTTTATCCTGATGCAGTGTTATGTGATATTTGTCCTTTATTCTCAAACTAAACCATGACATCAGGGAGTGAGACCATGGCAAGCACATGAATTTGATTTGAGTGAGGTGGCTTGTGCTAAGTCACCAGTCTCACTTCCTCCTTCAGAGCCATTTGGGTCCAATGGCCAGATAGGAATCAGGATGACTGGAGATGACCCAGGATGTGAGACAATCAGAGCTAAGTGACTTACCCAAAGTCACACAGTTAATAAGTATATGAAGCTGGATTGGAACCTGAATGCAGGGTTGGTGCTTTATTTATTGTCCTACCTAGCTGACCTAATTGCCTTAATTCACCAAGACTTAGCTCAAAGACTGGCACATAGGAGTTATTTAATAAAGATTTGTTGTCTCAGACCATGATGCAATAAAAATTACATGTAATAAATGGTCATGGAAAGACACACAAATTAATTGGAAACTTAATAATTTAATCTTAAATAATGGGTGGATCTAGCAACAAATAATAGAAACAATCAATAATTATAACCAAGAAAATAATACTAATGAGACATCATGCCAAAATTTATGGGATACAACCAAGGTAGTTTTGAGGGGAAACTTTTTATCTCTAAATACCTATATTATAAAATAGAGAGAGAGGGGATCAGTGAATTGGGAATGCAACTGAAAAGCTAGAAAAAGAACAAATTAAATATCTCAATTAAAAACCAAATTAATAATTCTGAACATCAAGGGAGAGAGATTAATAAAATTGAAAGCAATTGATCTCATAAATCAAACTAAGAGCTGATTTTATGAAAAAGCCAATAAAATAGATAAACCTTTGGTTAATCTGGTTTTTTACAAAAAGAAGGAAGATAAGCATATAATCAGTATAAAAAAAACAAAAAGGGTCAACTAACCAACTATGAGAAAGAAATTAAAGGGATAATTCTAAAATAATTTTCTGAACTCTATGCCAATAAATATGATAACATGAGTGAAATGGATGAATATTTTCAAAATAAAAGCACTCATTAACAGAAGAGGAAATAACATATTTAAATAACCCTTTTCCAGAAAAAGAAATTTAAAAAACCATCAAAAAGTCTCCATATCCAAATGGATGTACAAGTGAATTCTACCAATCATTTAAGGAACAATTAATTCCTATTCTACATAAACTGCTTAAAACAAATAGGAGAAGAAGGAGTTCTGCCAAATTCCTTTTATGTCAACAATATAGTGCTGATTATACCTAAACCAGGAAGAAACAAAGCAGAAAAAGAAAATCATAGACCACTGAGCCTAATGACATTGTTTATGTAGGATTTATATCAGGCATGCAGGGTTGGCTTACTATTAGAAAAACAATCAACATAATTGAACATATCAACAGAAGTCATATGATTATCTCAATAGATATTGAGCTTTGATAAAATACAACATCCTTCCTATTAAAAACACTAGAAAGTTTAGGAATAACAGAGTTTTCCTTAAAATAATAAATAGTATCTTTCTAAAACCATCAATATCTATATGTATTGGGAATAAAGCTCAGAGTATTTCCAATAAAATCAGCAGTGAAACAGGATTACCATTATCACCATTACTATTCAATATAGTATTAGAAATGCTAGCTTTAGCAATAAGATAAGAAAAAACATTGAAGGAATCAGAACTTGTAATGAGGAAGCAAAGCTTTCACTCTTTGCAGAAGATATGATGGTATATTTGGAGAACCCAAGAAAATCATCTAAAAAAACTCCTTGAAATGATTAATAAATTCAGCAAAGTAGCAGAATATAAAATAAACCCACATAAATCATCAACATATATATATGCATATATATACATATATATATATATATATATATATATACATATATACAACAAAATCTAAGAACAAGAGACAGAAAGTGAAATTCCATTTATATATAGGCATTGTTAAATACTTGGAAATCTACCTCCTGAGACAAATCCAGAAACTGTATGAACACAATTACAAAGCACTTCTTGCTCAAATAAAGTCACATCTAAATAACTGGAAAAATATCAATTGCTCACGGTTAAGTTTGGCTAATGTAATAAAGATGACAATTCTACTCAAATTAAATTACTTATTCTGTGTCATGCCAATCAAACTAGCAAATAACTCATTTACCAAACTAGAAAAAAAAGTAACAAAATTTATCTGAAGTAGCAAAAGGTTAAGAAGAACAAGGGAACTGTTGGAAAAAAAGGAAAGGAAGGTGACTTAGCTCTAACAGATCTAAAACTTTACAAATAAAGTGGCAATAATCAAAACTTTCTGTTACTGGTTAAGAGAATCATGAATCAACAGATTAGGATAGGATCAAAAGAAACTGAAGTAAATGATTAAAGAAATCTACAATTTGACAAACCCAAAGACATCAGCTTCTAGGATAAGAACACACCATTTGAAAAAAGTTGTTGGGAAAACTATAAAACAATTTGGCAAAAATTAGACATAGTAGACCCACATCTCACACCCTATGGGAAAATAAGGTCAAAATGGATATAGGATTTAGACTGAAAGGGTGATACCAGAGATAACTTAATAGACTTAGAAATAGTGTATCTATCAGATCTATGAAAAGGTACAAATTTATCACCAAACAAGAGTACATTATAAACTGCAAAATGAATGATGTTGACTGTATTAAATCAAAAAGCTTTTGCTCTAATAAAATCAATGCTACCAAAATTAGAAGGAAAGCAGAAAGATTCACAACTAGGAGTTCTGATAAAAGTTTCATTTCTAAAATATACGGAGAATTTCATCAAACCTATAAGTTTACAAGTCATTCCCCAATTGATATATGTTCAAAGGATATGAATAGATGATTTACAATGAAGAAATTGGAGTTATATATAATCATATGAAAAAAATGATCCATGTCATTATTGTTGAGTATTGGGACATTAATGCCTTGCTAGTGGATTTGTGAAGTGATTCAACCATTCTGCAGAGCAATATGGAGGTATGCCCAAAGAGCAATAAGAATGTTCATTCCCTTTCACACAGCAATCTTAATTCTAGGCCTACATCCAGAAGAAATCATAAAAATGTGAAAAGTCTCACATGTTCCAAAATATTTATAGCAGTTCTTTTTGTAGTGGCAAAGAATTAGGAACTGAAGAAATGGCCATCTATTGAGGAATGACTAAACAAGTCATGGTGCATGAATACAGTGGAATATTATTATTCTATAAGAAACTATAAATGGTTAGATCTCTAGAGAAGCATGGACAAGTTATAGGAGCTGATGCTGAGCAAAGGAAGTGAATCAAGAGAGCAATGTATACATTCAGGAGAACATTGTGAGGTAATCAACCTTGATGGAAGCAACTCCTTTCAGTAGTTCAGAGAGTTAGAACAACTGTATTAGACTATGGACTATGTTATTCCCATCTAGAGAAAGAAAAATGAAAGCAAAAAAACCCTTCAGAATCTGATGAACACTTTCTAAAAATTATATTAGTTATCTATCCTTAATTCTAAATCCTCATCCCAAAAAGGATTAATCTGTGAATATGTTTATCAAAAATATGTATGTACAGCGTTAACCTAACTGTTCAGTGCTGAGGGGAGAAGGGTAGAAGGCAATTTTATAACTTAAAGATATACATAAACATATGGATGAATGTATTTGTAAAAATAAAATACCAGTCAAAAAATAAAGACAATGGATATTGCCTGACTGATGGGATTTATTTAAAACTGATCATTTTATTTTTTTATCTACTTCTTATATTTAGAACTATCACATGGAAAGGTGAAGAGGAACTAACAAGCTTCTAGATGAGTGCGAAAGAGGAGAACATAAAAATTGGCTAAACAAAGAAACAAACAAAAACCTCAGTTCTTGGCAACTGGACCAAGTTCTACCTGGCAAATACAGGGAAAAGAAATGGAAGGAGTTTTAGAATTTATATTCTTGGGCTCAAAGATCACTGCAGATGGCAAATGTAGACATGAAATTAAAAAAAAAAACAACTTGCTCATTGGAAGGAATGCCATTGAAAATCTGGACAGAATACTAAAAAGCAGAGATAGCAGCTTGCTATCATAGTCAAAGACATGGTTTTTCCTACAGCAATGAATGACTGAGAGGGTGAGATTATAAGGAAAGCTGAATATGGAAGACTCAAAAGTGTAAATTATGATGCTGGAGATTTTTGAAAGTTCTTTGAGAACAATTATGCTAATGCTTAAATTAATTTAGACTATTCACTGGGAAGTTAAAAACTGAAACTGAAGTTGGGACTCATTGTAAAAGACCCTGATATTGGAAAATACTGAAGGCAAAAGGAAAGTAAATGATATAGGATAAGGTTTTTCATGTATCATGGAAAAAATAAAAAGAACTTGTATAGACTTTAAGGTCCTAGGATGATAAGGAGTTGAACCTGACTCAGTGACTCAAATATATACAAAAAAGACAAAGGATTAAAAATCAGTAGCCCTAGACTAAAGTCCTGTTGCCATAATAAAACAAAATAAAAATAAAACAAAATTCCAGCTTCTAGCAAAAGCTATTTAACTATTCTTCTGTTATAAAATGAGGAAATTCTACTACTTGATTTCTTCTAACTCTAATATTCAATAATCTTAATTTGTGATGTATCATACAGTTTTTTTTTCTTGCACAATTGTATGGATCAGTGATCTCCTCAATTTGAATATCTGTCCAAAAGTCACCACCTCTCCACAAACTTCCTATCTTTATACACTTCTTGTATCTTTTTTGTGAATCTTCTTTATGAGATACACCGAACCTCACAGAGATTTTCTGATTTTTGGGGGGTGGGGGAGGGGGCTTTCAGTTTATTATTAATGTTGTTACCACCACCAACACTATCAGCACTACTATTACTACTATTACAGTTGTCAGAAAATGTGGCTGGCTAAAGGTGTTGTGGTTTGAGGAAATGTGAAAGAAAAGACTGACTCTGACCCAGAAGAATTTAAGGACAAAATAGTTTATTGAAGTACTGCTGAAGTTAGTAGAAGCTAAGGGAGAGTGATATTAGAAGAAGCAGCAATTCATCTGAGAGAAATAGCAAGGAAGGATATAAGGGAATGAGAGTTTATTTGGGAGATCATGTTCCTCAAGAGTGAGCTAGCCTTTCCAAGGAAGATGAGCAACCCAACTAAGGAGAGGTGAGCTTTAAAGCAGCATGAAGATAAGGTAATTAAGGAGATATAGTTGGAGGGACAGTTACTCATAGAGGAGAGATGCGGAAATGAGCGATATGTAGATGAGGGATATAGCTCAGAGACTTAATACTTTCAGGTTAGGGCAGCAATCCTTTTTTTTTTTTTTTTGGTGGATCAAGGCTTGTTTTGTGCCTAGAAGCAGAGATTTATAATGTTCTTATCATGGAGGGGCAAAGAACTTGACTAAAAAGTTCATTGACTTCATCTCCATAGATTACTGGGATGGAGGTCAGTGTTAATGTAAGACAAGTTCAGACTTTAACTATTTGACATGGTTATCACAGAGGGAACATATTAATTATAGAACATATTTCTTAGTCCAATATTTCCTCTACTATAATATTACAACCACCACCACCACTACCATTACTACTGCTGGCTGCTACTACTACTGCTACTGTCACCATCACTACTACTACTATTTCTACTATCACTACTTGCTCTATGGTTTCATGGTGGTCCTTATAATATGGTATTATATTTCATCCTTACTATGTGTCTCCCCCCACATTTTTCTAATCACATGTTACTCTATGAATTATTTTACTCTACTTTTTATGTCAATATCATTATCAATAACATGTTCTAATCTTTTTCTTTCAGAGGTCATTTTTTCTCTTGACCTTTAGATCATCTGAAATTTCAATAATTTCAATTCTCTGAGAACATATTGTTCAATGATTCATAATCATATACATATATATGTGTATATATATATATATATATACACATATATATGTATATGCACTGGCTGAGGAAAAGTGTTGTTAAAGAGATGAACTTTTGCAGCAGTATTCAGTTTAGATTCATTGAAGCTATGCACTATTTTTCAAAATTAATCCAATGACCAACCCATAATCCTACTTCCTCAACTCCATATGAATAGTATTTGGTCATATTGAGTTCATCATTCATGAAAAAATAAGCAGGAACCAAACAGTTTTTTAGAGAGAACTTTCTATAGTAGAACTCATCTTCAAAGTCACAAAGTTGACTGATAAGGGTAGAATGCACAAAGTGCTCCTGAGTTTTATTGTTCATTATTTTGAAATATATTTTGATTCCAAGGAACAAAATGGAACCTTCAAATCCTCAACAAGTTGTCTTTCATATATATATTTTTAAATGGTACAAACTATTATAATTACTGTAATTACATAGTCACATACTTTCTGAGTACTATTATAAAGTGAGGCATAAAACTTTAATAGTTGTACTTATCAAAGGTAATGTTCAGCAAAGATATTAGTTAATTACTATATTCCTTATATTTTTATTCTTTTACAGAAATGTTAAACAATACATTTAAATATAGACATATAGATGATCTATATATTATTTTTAATGTATTATTTAGTATATATAAATATTTATGCATGTATTAACATGTATTATCTATTTTTCTCCCTATAATTTAAACTAAACTCTAGAAAGTTACATTATTGGGATTTAAAAGGTATTTAAGGCAGCTAGGTGGCGTAGTGGATAATGCACCAGCCTTCGAGTCAGGAGTATCTGGGTTCAAATCTGGTCTCAAACACTGAATAATTACCTAGCTGTGTGGCCTTGGGCAAGCCACTTAACCCTATTTGCCTTGCAAAAACCTAAAAAAAAAAAAGGTATTTAAGAGAACTAATACATCTAGTGTGAGGGCTTACTGAATCCTTACCTGGATTCCTTTGGCAACCACCAAACTCTCACCAAGGGCTCAAAAGAAGTAGTACTGTGCACAGTCAGCTGGTAAAACCATATAGCAGATGAGCTTAGTCAGGTTGAGGGTAACTTTTATGTCTCAAATCTCTTGGTAATTTAGAGGCATATCTACTCCATACAAGTAAAGATTTTTCTTTCCTTGGTGAAAGAAATGATCATTAATAATTAATTATTAATATACCATTATTTTCCAGAGATCATCCAGGAACTTTATCCTCAGTCTTAGCCAGGACCCCATTCAATTAGGACAGTTTACTTCTGATTAAAATATAAATTGAATCTAATATAAATGAATTCTAACCTCCCCCCACCCCAGCCTTATGCTCCCCTCTCCCCACTCCACTGGAGCTTCTATTTTTCAATTTAAGTAGTCTGGGTGTAAGTCTGGGTGGAGATAGATTCTTTTGAAGAATTAGGGCTAGGGCTGTTTAAGTTCTGTTCTCCACAAGGAATTCAGCCACAATCTCCTCAACTACCCACTTATTGATTGCTCATCAATCTGGTTAGATTTTTGGCACTCATGTGCACCCATTTTTCCAAAGGCATTTAACCATTTGATAATCTCCATAATTTTGAAGAGAAATCTCAGACCATCAATTTATTCATTACATATTAAGATAATTAATAAATAGATCATTAATTACTCATAAACTGTCTTTCAGACTTTTCATTCAACTCAATTAGTAGAACAGGAGAATGAGGACAACTTGTTCCAAAGTACAAGAAAGTGATTGAAAGAGGCATGGTGGGGTATTTAAAGCCTGGTCAGACATTGAAGAAGTGAAGATCATCCATTGTATTGTGGGCTTTCACCAGTTGTCCTGACTTTTTTCTGGCCAGTGGACTTTGATGACTCAGGAAGAGAGAATGAGACTTATAGTTTTGTGCAAACCTACCTTATTTACCATATTTCCCCATGTATAAGACAGATCCTTTTATGAAAAATAAAAGGGGGAGGGCAGCTAGGTGGCCCAGTGGATTGAGCACTGGCCATAGAGTCAGGAGTACCTCAGTACAAATCTGGCCTCAGACACTTAATAATTACATAGTTGTTTGGCCTTGGGCAAGCCACTTAACCCTATTTGCCTTGCAAAAAAAAGAAAAGAAAAATTTTGTTTCTAAAAACTGGGAGCATCTTATACAGTGGTTGTGGAGTTTTTTTTTTTACTTGGATTTCCCACTTTTTCACACTTGCTTTTGAACTCATTCTAGATTGTTTTACTTGCATTGCCCAGTATTTTACCAGTATATTAGGTTATGTTTTGCCATGTTCTGCCTAGAAATGTTTCAAAAAAGTTTTTTTTTCTTACAGTGCTGAATTCAAATTGAATGTGATTCAGTTTGCAAAAGTGAATGGAAATCATGCTGCTGAATATCAGTTTGGTCCTTCTCTACTTCTCTACCTGAGAAAACAATCAGAGACTGCCTACAGAAAGAAGAAACTTGAGTGAAAACACCCCAGGAGAAGACCATGAGAGGCAAGACAGTCAAATGATCTGAGTTAGAGAGAAAGAGAATTAAAGATATGGATTGAAGATCAAAGGGCCATTGTAATTCTTGTGTCCACAAAGATGGTTAAGCATGAGGCGAGAAGAATTGCCTTATTTCAAAAGACACAATTGTTGCTTTAGGTTCATAAAATGGAATGGACTAAACATGTAACCACCCACCAGACTTGTCCAGGGAGTGCTTGTGGTCAACCACAGAGCAGAGCACAGGCAGGCGAGCAGTTAGAGTCAGTCAGAACATCAAACACAGATAAGGACAAGCTAATGGATGTTTTGTTATGATGAATACAATTAGTTCAATAACTTTATGCAATACATTTTTTTTCAAATTTCAGGCCCCAAAATTAAGATGTGTCTTATAAAAGGGAGTATTTTATACATGGGGAAATATGGTAAACCCAATTCAGTTACAAGTCAAAATATCTGCAGTGATGTCATTGGTCAAACAAAAACAGCAAAAAGAAAATTTTGATCCAACTTTCCCAAATGTTCACTACTATCACTTCATGAAATGAGCAGAGTCTAAAAAATTCCTATGAAATATATTTAAGTGTCTGTATTTGTGATAGAGGCAAGCTATGCTGAGCCTCACATGAACAATATGTGAATGTTTGCTAAATCCAAAGATATCTTAAAGTCTAAATGCTTTCGAGGTTAATTTAATGGTAGAAGACAATACACAAAAGGAGGCTGAAAAGTAGAGTATGGAGGCACCAGGGAGTATCCAGTGTAGGGACATGATGTTACATCTACTTATCTGAATCCTAGGATCATAGGAAAAATATTTAGAGCAAGAAGGATTATTAGAGTTCATTTAGTCTTTTAAAATCTCCTCTCATGTTTTGCTTCTCTCTTTCAGAGGCAGCCATGTGGCAAAATATATTGTGTGCTGAACCTAGAAGACTTGAAATCAAATCCAGTCTCAGGCACTTTAGTAGCTGTGTAATCCTTGGCAAATCATTTCATCTCTGTCTGCTTCAGGTTCCTAAACTGTAAAATGGGGATAATAATAATAATAACACAACTCACAAGTTAATTGTAAGGATCAAGTGAAGAAGTTTTTGTAAAGCAAATAGAATAAAGTGTTTAATTTGAGTTTATTTTATAGTTCATTCTTGTTCATCTTCTTAATCTTTTAAAATATTTGTTTTTTTTCTTATTAATGCAGCATTCAAATACCCCATATCACTTCTTCTAGAATCCACTTATTCACATGGCCTAGGACCAAATGTTTTCAGACTCCAAATTAAGAACTCCTGATCTGATCTAACAATCTCATTTTACAAATGAAGAAAATTAGAGTCTTTAGGTCTCACTCCAAATCTGCTCTTCTTTCTACTATACTTTTAAACATCTCTGGAGTAATTAATTGTGGTTTTTTGACTTCTGGTTGATTTGATCGATTTCTCTTAGCCTCCCTATTTTATGTATTCCCTATGAAGTAAGCTAAATTGCACACAGAATAGGAGTAAAGAGCAGATAAATATAATTCAATTTTCATGATTGAGCTTAGCAGAAGAAGACAGGGACATAAATTGACACATGGCCAGATTGAACTCTTTTTTTTTTTTTTTGCAAGGCATTGGAGTTAAAGTGACTTGCCCAAGATCACAAAGCTAGGTAAACTCTTAAAGTGTTTTAATGTTTGGTTGACTTTTAGTCCTTTTAAATACTGAGTACATTTTTTAGTAATTTTAAATCATAGACCTTCAATTCATTATGGCAAAGTAATATGTAAAGCAGTAAATATAATAAGAAGTTGCCCATTATATATTACCCTCAGCACCTAAAATATGAAAGAACAAGGGATAAATTTCATTTTCTGGATTTTGCTTTTACTTGTCCTAACCACTGAGTTCTTAGAAGTTAATATATTGTATTTCCAATATCTGCAGCAGTGATACCTTAAGCATAAATGACAATTTAGAAATATCTACATTGAATTTTTTAGCATTGTAGCCCTAATCACTTAAAGATTACTTTAAAAATCATTTATCAATCCTTATTGTGAACAAAGGCTCCCTATGATCAAATGACTCCTTAACATTAACTATTTTTTTTAAGAGATAGCAATTTGTCTTGCCTGACCTATCTTGTATTTCTTTATCTAACTTTAAGTATTGCATACCATGTCTGAACAATCTTAGACTATGCACAACAGAAAATTCATTATTAAAAGAGTCTTGAAGTCTTTATTGGAGTTCTAATAGGGGTTTTGGAATGAATTTTTGAGTTGAGAAATTTTCAGAAAATGCATAGACTTTTCTGAAAACAGGCATTTTACTTCATTGTTCCCAGCTCTTGGCAGAAGTTGAAAACTAAGTACCTAACACCTGGTTACCAGCTACCAGCAATATTGCAATTCTTGCTTCTCCAGAAATAGAGACTGGATCAGTAAAATCAAAGTCAAGTGAGGGTTTTAAAGCTTTGGCCTTGCTTCCCTTCATAAAATGGCTGTTTCCAGGGAAACAAAACAAATACTATAAACAACCAGATGAAAGCATCAATGGAAAAAAAATCCAACATGAGTGCTTATTTTTTTTAAAATGATGAATAAAAATTCAGAGTCATAATTTCATTAAGCATCAAAATGCTCTTTGATCAATGTTTAGTTAGTGGACAGATTTCTTCCAATAAACTTAATTAGGATACTTTCTTATGCCCATCGTAAGTTGTTAATATTTAATAAGAAATTTTCTTATTAAATATCCTGGAGCAGGATTATGATCAATATCTTATTTTATATTATTTTTATGGAAGTAACTATTTGGTAAGTGGACTGGCTAATGGCTTTAGGAAGCTACTATAAATAAGTAACAGGAGATTCTTAGATAATGCATAAATGATACACATATAAAATACAGTGTAAGGTTCATAAAGTGCTAGTGTACATATTGTCCTCATTTTATAGAAGAAAACAGTGACCCTCAGAGACTTTTCTTCAACCAGCAAGTGACAGATTCAGTACTTTAACCAAGTGTTCTGAATTTATAATCAGTGGTCTTTCTGTTATACCACTCAACTGCTCTTAATTTTTTTTAAAGAATTAGAAATTAATTTCCTCCTAACAAGTATAGTGCTAGAGTCATTATTATTCTTATTTTAGAGATGAGGAAATGAAAGCATATAACAAGTACCACCAACAATATTATTGTCAAATGAGACTTTTATTCAGAAATAGTTCTCTGTCCCTGGGGCAAGCTGAATGGCATAGCCATAATGGGCTTCTATGACTTTGGTGAAAAAAAAAATTCAGATTCTAATTAAATGGTGGAATTCCTATAATTCTATTTTCTTGTGGGGAGCAGGGTGAATGGAAAGATAATTCCATAAATTCCATATACAATCCCATAAAACCAAGAAAAGGAATGTTGCCTTGTACTCTAATAAAATCACTAAAAAATAATGAAGTCAAATTCAGTGATAGATTTCTAAACAAAACCCCAAGAAGCCTACTATACATGATGAATTCATAAAGCATACTATCAGAACATGATAATTTAATCAGGAATGATTTCAGTTTCATTTACTATTGCCCAGGTACTTTTTTCTCTCTTATTTTACAAGGATCATTTTCAAGAAACTTACTCTGCCTTGATAAAATCAAATTGACTTGTCATTTTGCCATTTTCTTGAACTATTGATATGCTTTAACAAAAAAATAAAAAGGAAATGGAATTTTGTTTGACTTGTTAATATTAGATCACTAAATAATTTTTGCATCTAATTATCAACTTTGTCTCTTATAAAATCTCTTGAAACAATTGATATTAATCAATTCTAAACTTTTCTTTGGGATAATTAGTAGAAAGAATGATGAATTTGACACTCCATGTAATAAGGAGTTTTTTTGAGTTAAAGAGACAATGCCCCACAAAGTCTTTCATAAATAACTAAAGTTTGAACAAATTTTCACTTGCTATCTTCAGAATGATGTATTAGCTGTTATGAAAAATACAAAGCATAAAACATAAACCCTATCCTCAAGAATCTTTAGGTTTAATTAGGAAGATGAATCATGAAAGGATATCTATCAATGTTAATTGTAATCCAGAAAAATCCTTACCAAAGAAAAAGTTTTGTCTTTCCTTAACTAACCCAAATTGCCTTGCGTTTTAAACTGTCACAGTTTTGATTCCTTCTGGAAAATCAATGAGAAAATGTAGAATTCAACAAAGAGACTGACAAAAATCCACAAAGGGACAGTGAAAAAGAGACAACAACATAGTGATAAGAAACAGAAAGACATTGAAAGGGAAAAAAAGAATAACTGAAAATAGTTCTCTCTCTGTTTCTATCTGTATCACCCTTTTTCTGTCATTTTTTCATCTCTCTCTCTCTCTCTCTCTCTCTCTCTCTCTCTGTCACACACACAATCACACACACACACACACAGAGACATGCATAAAATAAACATATTTCCTGTACAAAGCAATTTTTTTGTTTTTTATGCTCTTCTATGTGTTTTTTCCTCTTTTACCCCCTTCTTTGAAATGTCATTATTGATCATCTGAAAATCAAAAAGCAATTTTTTTTTAGTTTTTGTAAGACATTGGGGTTAAGTGACTTTTCCAAGGCCACATAGCTAGGTAATTAATTAATTATTAAGTGTCTGAGGTCTGAGTTGAACCCAGGTACACCTGACTCCAGGGCCAGTGCTCTATCCCCTGTACCATCTAGCCACCCCCCCAAAAGCAATTTTTTTGAGACATTATTCTAACAAATTGAGTCCCAAAACATTCTGGACATATTCAAATACGAGCCTTCCTTTTTTGTCCACCCACAACTAGACAATATTGTTCCTTACTTGAATAGTCATTTTTTATTTAAATTATAAATACAAAAGATAATCACTCATATAAAGAAATATTTGCATAAATTTCTATATGTATGTTCTATAGAAAGAAAGAGCCATTAGCTTTTTATATACACACATACATTCAAGAGCATAATATACACACAGGACAGGCAACAACAAATCAGTGGAAAAAAACAGTTTTATTAAAATCAATAAACATACATGTCCATAATTCTATAAATGTTAGCATAACTTGGGGGAATTTTTAGAACAGGTTTCCTCAAGTTGAAAAAGTAATTAGGATTATAAAGTACATTGTTTTGGTTAAAAATTAAAATAGGACAGATGAGTCATTTGTTATAGAGATGATTCTTTTATCCACCAATAACCTATAAAAATCTTTAAAGGTCATCCTCATCCTCTAACCTCATTCAAAGGGTTAATTGTTTTTGATTGTGGACATAAGGGAAATATGGGGAGTAGTGAAAATGAAGTTTACAAATTCATTATTATAAGTACTATAATAAGTTCAAATTCCCAAGCTGTCTAAAAGTTCAAAATAAGACCTATATCTTCCATCCTTCTTTAATAGAATAACACTTTTGCATTTGGAAGTCATTCCAAATATAATAAAACAATTTTTATTCATTAATCTTCAAAGCCATATTAAATAAGTCCATATCATTATTCTCATTTTAAGTAGGTCAAGAAGGCACAGATACATTAAATTACTTGACCACCTCAGGTCACAAATCAAGTTAGCAATAGAAGTATTAAAACTTAAAAGGTTATATTTCTCTCCTAGTTCTCAAGATACAGTAACTCATTCAAAGTAGCTTATGGTATGGCTTTCATAAGCAAAGTACAGTGGAAAAAGAATTAATACACCTGGGTTCTAGTGGCATTTCTTACACTTACTAATTTTATCACCTTGGATAAGTCCCTTCATTTTCCTGGGGTTCATATAATTTCCTGTTTTTTGAAATAATATGATTGGAAAAGATGATTTTTCTAGCAGAAATTTTTTTAAAGTAACCAAAAACTAAACACATTTGGTACCTATTAACTGAAGAATGACTATATCATAGATTTTTAAATGTATTATCTTTATCTTTAGGATAACTCATGCATGCTTTCTAATTTTTTGACTGACTTACACCACTTTGTAGATTTTTATATTCAATTATATTTCTCTATCTTGTTCATATTTTTCATTATTTGGGTTGGAATAGACTATTTTTTTTACCATTTTATGATCTGCAAGTAAGTAGCAGCAGGACTGTTTAGCTCTGTCATTTTCCTGGTTTTTTTTACTTGTTTTTAGCATCATTGTCTTCACTTTAAAGAATCTTTGAAATAATCTTTTTATGTCACTAGATCATTTTAATGGGAAAGTTTGAACTACATCATGTAACACATAAATCTGCTTCACTTGACATATATAAATTGCATTCTGTGTGAATATGCTTCAGTGTATTAAAAAGCACATTCTTTGTTAACCAAGATAAGGTTTGGAATGTTCCTTCTTCTTTATATTCATTTGAAACATGTGCCCTTTTGAGATAAACTGAGCAGTAGATATTAAATATTAGTTAAGATTAATTTCTTTCTTTTTAAGACAAAATTAAAAATTGAAGTTCTATTTTTCTTCCAGCACCTTACAATTTTTTCTTTGCATATACATTGATAGATGTATACTTAGTAATGTGTTAGTAAATTTTCTAAAAACATATGACAAACTTTTATGCTTTTTTAAAATTTTGATAAACATGTTTATAGATTAGGAATTAAGATTAAGGGAAAGAGATACACAAGAGATAATTTTTATAAAGTGTTCAACAGATTCTGAAGGGTTGTTTTTGGAAGTTTTGATTTGTTTTTCTTCCTCTAGATGGGGTTAATATAGTCCATAGCCAGTCTAAAACAGTTGTTCTAGCTCTATGACCTATTTAGTGTTGTTGATGTATACATTATTCTCTTGGGGCTACTCCCTTCTGATCCCATAAGTCATTGAAAGCTTCTCTAGAGTCTGACCATTTATGGTTTCTTATAGAACAATAGTATTATATAGTATTTATGTAACATAACCTGTTTAGTCATTCCCCAATTGATGGGCAAACCCATCAATTTCCAATTCTTTGGCACTATAAAAAGAGCTGCTATGAATATTTTGGAACATGTAGTACTTTTCCCATTTTAAATAATTTCTTCTGGATATCAACCTACAATTAGAATGGCTGGGTCAAAGGGTATGAACAGTTTTATTGTTCTTTGGGCATAGATCCATGTTGCTCTCCAGAATGGCTGAATTACTTCACAAATGCACCAGCATGAATTAATGTCCCAATACTCCCACAGTCTGTCCAACAATGGTGTTTTCTCTTATGTGAAATTAGGGAACTGGAAAAAATATTTTCCAATACCACTTTTTAGCATAGTCAAAAGTAGGGGGGAAAATAAGTTGTAGTCCATCAATTTGGAAATGGAAGAACAAAATTCATGGTATAAAAACAGCAACAATGTCAACTGCAACTAGAACTGAGACAGTACTTTATGGTTTAAAAAGCACTTTAAAAATATTATCTCATTTAATTTTCACAATAACATTATGACATTGATTTTTTTTATTATTCTCATTTTATAAGTAAGGAAATTGAGCTTGAAAGATGCTATGTGACTTAATCAAGTAGCACAGATAATAGTTGTCTATGAGAAGCTTTGAAATCAGGCCTTCCTAACTCTTAATTCAAATATAGGCTATCCATTCCACCATCTGGCTACCACTAATATATGGGGATTACTTTTTCAGTAAAAAATCATGTCTGAGGAATTCAGAGAAACAGAACAGATGTATAAACTAATGCAGAACAAAGAAATAGAAGCAAAAGAAGAGTATCTAAACTCTGACCAGAATAATATAAATGGAAAGAATAGCAAAAAGCAGATGAATTCAGATTAAATGCAATGACCAATACTGATACTGGAGGACAAATAATGAGTACAATCCTTTTAAGAAATGTCAAATGTTGGATATGGGTGACAGATGCTGCCTCTGGGTTGGCTGGTTTTGGTTGTGCATTTTTCTGTGTTATAAAGATTTCTAAATTTGGATAAAGGTATCAAAGAAATTGCTGTAGTGTAAAAAACACATCATCAATAAAGCTTAAAAATTAGATGAAAGTCTGTGGTTTTGAAAAGCAATCAGTGAAATTTAAGAATTGTTGTTCCTTTCTACATTTTCTTCTTATCATTAAAAAAAGCAAACAAAGAAAGAAACAAAAAAAAAGAAAAAAGAAAAAAGAAAAGGGAATGGCATAGGCCACTAGGTAGACCTGGAGTCCAAGATGACTTCTGCACAGAGAATAAGAAATAGAATATAGAAGCAATTTTCTAGATAATACAGAACAAAATAAAATAAACATCCAACTACCAGAGTCTCCGCTTCCCCAAAATACTGAATACAAATTTTCTGTTATTTCATTAGATAATACTGAATGGATATTATTTGTTGTATAATTTTTCCCAATAGGAGCAACAATTAAACCTGTTTGACATTTAAAATTGTTTCTCCCTGTAAACTACTGATCTTTTAGTAATACTGCATGTAATGCTCCCTCAAAGCCTTCTAGATCTATTTTTCCCCTCTCTGTATAAGAACCTGTATCTTTTTTGATAGAACTACCATGTTTTTTTCCTAACCTTTCCACAGAGAAAACTAAGGTAATATTGCAGCATGCTAATCAAGAAAGTGAATTGCATCTTCCCTAACCCAACAATCTCTGGATAAGGAAAACAAAAAAGAGACGATTAAATTACAGACCGCTCAAATGTTTTATACTTACAACAAATAGATTTTAGCTTTCCTTAGGGTGCATTATGTACTTTTTTGGCTTTGATTAGCAGGGAGCATTTCATGAAGTATAAAAGAAAAATAGAGCTTTTGAAAGAAAGCAAAAATTCACATACACATACACACATCTGGAGCTGTTTTTTTTTTTTATCAGCATGGGGAACTACTGGAGAGCAAACTTACTGTAGCAGCTTTTCTACAGATTATGGAATCTAAATCGCCCTAATTTTGAGACTGATGCTCCATCCAGTAGAGTACAAGAACCTCTCAATACATTTTAGCAACTGATTCACCCATATACAAAGAAAAGCTATAAGGCTATGATAATTATCAACGTTTGGCAAATGAATATATTTGTCTTCTGTAAAAGAGAAAGACAGTGATTTCAGCAACCAGAATTCTGAGGAGCATAACTGTAGAAAATAATGGAAATTTCTCACAGAATATAGAAATGAAAAGAAGGGAAGATACAGACTCTAAAAATTTGGGTTGATGTGTGACTGGGCAAACAACCTAAATTCAATGATTCTCAATTTCCTCAAAAAACACTAGACTAAATGGAACCTTTATGGACTCTTATCATTCTCATATTTGTACTCAACTTGGAAGCAATCCAGAATTAAATCTTGAGTATAGTCTTCCCTAGGAAATCTGAAATCCTCACTTGTTTTGAATAATGATATCACACATTCCACTCAACTATCAAAAAATTTCAATCATTTGATTACGTTAATAGATATTTTTTGAGCTGAACTCAGTGTATTAATTTTTTTAGGTTGTTTTTGCAAGGCAAACAGGGTTATGTGGCTTACCCAAGGCCACACAGCTCGGTACTTATTATGTGTCTGAGACCGGATTTGAACCCAGGTACTCCTGACTCCAGGGCCAGTGCTTTATCCAATACCACTACGCCACCTAGCGGCCCCCATCAGTGTATTAATTTCCATTAAGTCACTGACCAAACAGGAAAAGCAATGAAGATAGTAATTTTGAATTGATAATAGCTTTGATATTTCTCAATATTGAAAAAAAAGGATTTATTAGAATACATTTAACATCAGAAAACAGATTTCAGATGTGATAGTTATTAATATACGCTATGCCAGGAGGTTGTCTTCCCCTAATAGATATATTGCTGGTAGGGGGAAAAGCCCAGCTGTTGTTTTGCTTTGTTTCCATAAGGGCTAAAAGCATTAGTTCACAAAGGCATAATTTAGTTTTATTAAGGAGTAATTACTGAGATATTATTTGCTACTGTGATTTACATTCTTCAAGTATTCTAAAATTTTAATCTACCACATTGTAACACACACACACACACACACACACACACACACACATACACACACAATTCTTATAGATAAGAACATTATAAATTGCAAGAAATGTTTTCAGAGGTAACAGGTTTTATTATACAAAGACTTCTTTTGAAGTTTTACTCTAAGATTTGGTTAGAAATGCCTGTTATTGAAGACAGTAACAAAAAAAATTGTCTTAGACAATACATGTATTTAAGATAGAGATTCTTCCTAGTTTTCATGCATTATTATTTTGGTAAGACAGGTTAGAGAATCATGAAGTACCTGATGAATTCTTTGGGAGGATGAAGAATTTATTCTACACTTATGTTGATCTTTGAGTACAGAGGACAACAATCTGTAACACTAAACATCTTTGCAACACATTCAAAAATAGATTTATATTTCTAATTTTGTTGTACTTTTTATTTGATCGCTTAGTCATGTCCAACTCTGTCATCCCATTTAGGTTCTTCAGTGCAAAGATACTAGAGTGGTTTGCCATTTCCTTCCCCAGTTCATTTTATACCTAAGGAAACTAAGACAAATAGGGTTAAAATGACTTCACAGGTTAATAGAACTAGTAAGTGTCAGAGGCTGGATAAAGGACTCAGGTTTTCTGAACTGTAGGGCCAGCAATTTTCAACCATGTCACCTAATTATCCATCTTTCTAATAATGACAGCATTTAAAATATCATAAATCACTTTCAAATTGAAGATTAAAAGAAGAAATAAAAATAATTTCAAAGTTGAAAATTTCAAAAGTGGCAAATGAATAGCAGCAATAAACCCAATGCCTTTAAGTAGTCAACATATATGAAGTGATGTAAAAAGTTTTAGCCTGGGTTTGAAGCAATCAAGTATAGCTAACCATTTTAATCTAGTGGTGAATAAAGATTGATTGTGGCAAAACAAGGTCTTTGTCAGGTTCCACTGTTTGGGAATTTTCAGGGTTGTATGATTTCTGAGAAAAAAAAAAGCAAGAGAAATAGAATGAATTTGTTTGCTGAGTATTACTGCCATCTACTGCTTAAATTTTGCTAGTCACTTATATTCCCAAAGATCACACAGATGTTCTTTCATTCTGTAATCACAAAGATAATCCAGCTCCTCTCCAGGCATTCTTGGTAGGCATGTTTTGTGTTTGGAGACTGAAAAAGAGAGAAACAGAGGGAGAGGGAGAGAGAGAGAGAGAGAGAGAGAGTGAGAGAGAGAGAGAGAGAGAGAGAGAGAGAGAGATAGTTTAAAATAGGATATAGAGTTGTAAATAACTAACTTCTAATTCAGAAGTATTTTCTATACATGAAAGTTTTTGATTTTGTTTTAAAGCTGCTTAAACAAGTAAGCTGCAGTTAACACTTTAAAGATGTACCTAATAATGTCAATAAGTTTTTATGATAAAGCAAATATTCATTCTTTCATTTGTTAATTATTCAACTAATCTTTACTGAGTGCCTATTACATGCATAATATTGCAGACTAGTGGCTGTGAAAGATATTACAAAATTATGTAAGAAATTTTTCATCTTAGGTACTTGAAATCAAGTTAAAATAGTAAAGCATCAAGAGATTAAATTCCCATATGAATTATATAATTAAATACTGTACGAATTCAGAAAAGAAGAAAGTTTGTGGGGCCTTTAATATATATTTTGGGGATATTTTTGAAAGAGAGTATCTGGCCTGAATACTGAAGGATATTTAGACATCAGATGACTAGAAGGAGAGAATGGGGGGGGAGTCTAACTCAGGAGAAATTAAAGATTCTAGATAGAGAAAAATAATATGAAGGAAACAATGAAACTTGCATGTGTTTATTATTTCACTTGAGTTTTGCACATTAGTCAAAAATGTTTCTTCAATTCAGTTGAATTTTCTATATTATTGCTCCAAATATCAATAAAGTATGACAAGTCCAGAGATATTAAGTTGTGTTTTTTCTTGATGTAGAATAAAAGTATAATTTAGTTGGATAAAGGTGTTTATTACAAGTAATGCATTATGGATAGAAATTATCTTTCTTCAACATTTCACTAAATGAAGAATCTGTGATTTTGGAATAGTGTTTCATTTAGGCACAACAAAATTCATGTATGATTTTTCATGGCATTCCAAAGTTGCCACAATTGAAAAATCTATTCACCCTTTGGCCCCCTCTGTGATAAGCTTCTTCAAATATATCTATGCTTATCATCATAGGCAAACTTAGAAATTTACCACAAGGATCATTTTTGAAGGTCCTCTGGCTTTGGCAGAATTTGCTTGAGGTATAGTTACAGAGCCTTCCTAACCAAATCTTAGTGATGTTTGATTAATACAAATTTACAGATTTTATAGTTGAGGAGTTCCATCTGAGAGAGTCATGATAATATGATGAAAATGCCTTAGAGTGACGTGAGCATGCATATGTATACATATATATGTATATGTATATATAAAATTGTTTATATAACTGATAATGTAAATAGAATTTGAATTCACCATACAACCATAGTCATACACATTATCCTATCATTACAACACAGGTAGGAGCTGAAAATTTATGAATTTCACAATTGATGATAGGGAAATGAAAATAACATATTTTTGTTCTCCGAGACTACAGTTTTTTTAGACATAGAGCCAGGACTTTTTAAAGTACTATAACCACTGATTTCTAGGTCATTCGCCTTGCTAGTGAATTAAACTGGAACAATTTAATTTGTGTAAGATCCTTGAGAAAATAGAAGAATGCAAGCAGGAGATTCTCAGCACAAGACCTTTAAGACAAATAAAGAAGGAACTAAGGAAAAGAAAATGCCTAGTCCCTTGTACATTTTTCTGCAAATCTAGGTTGAACTAGTTAGATCTTTCTCATCTTGTAAGTTACGTCTGTGTGTGTCTGTGTGTGTGTGTGTGTGTGTGTGTGTGTGTGTGTGTGTGTGTGATTTGTTATTATAATTGTGCTGAAAGCTTTCCTAGGTCTTTGTAAAGCTGTCTCTAATTCATCTTGACACATTCAATATAATCCCATATTGAAATACTATAGGTCAAATTAAATGTTTCCCAAATATAAAAGTGACATAAAGTAACAGAATAAAAGTTTGATATAACAAAATAAAAAAAGGAAAAAGAGAGCCATAGCTATATAGCCATTCTAGCAAAGAGCCAAATAATTGACTTATTACCTAAATCCAGTTGATGATGAAAGTATTTTATAGTTAGCTGTTGAGAACTTAGAGGTAGAGATGTAGAGCAGATGATATAGATCCACTGAAGCTAAAGTCAGAGAATTGCAGAAATCATTAGTAGTCTTCTACATAACCACTAGACAACTTGACCTCTTTGGTATGACAAGTAGTGTAAATATAAACATAGCTTGACCAAAGTAAGTCAGAGATGTCAGGGGAAAATAAAAAATAAAACACGTGAGGATCTGTCAAAAAAAAACAAAACCTCATAAAACTAAGATTGTTTTAAATGAGAATAAACCTGGGGGGGGGATAGGATAGCTGTCTTCTAATATTTAAAGGTCCCCCATGCAGTGGTGTAATACTTATTCTGTTTGAACCTAGAAAGCAGAATAGAAAAAAGTTTTTGAAATTTCAGAGAGGAAACTAACCATCAGAGCTGACTGAAATTGTAATTGTCAGTCTCCAGAGTATATGAGTTCCCCAGTTTTGGAGATATTTAAGGAAGCATAAATGATTTTTTAAAGAAGACTTCTGATTTCAAATATGGGTTGAAACAGATGACCCCTGGGTTTCATTCTAATGAAATGCTAAGATTTTCTGAGAAACAGAATAGAATAAACAATATGCCTTAACCTCATATTCACTTTTATTTTGTTTCTAAAAGTAACTTTTAACTTTTTTCTTACAAGGAGGATAGTCTTTAATAAATTCTTACAACCAGGATATAGATTATGTTCATAATTTGCCAGAATATTCCTTTTATTTTCTTCATTCATTTTCTGTTATTTCCTGAAAAAAGGAAACCTCATAGACGCATATTTTTATCAACTACTATAAAGGAATATAAGTAAATACCTTCCAGAGCATGTAATAAAGAACAAAACTCTTTTACTTTATCTTTTTTGCAAGTTTCCTCCCTCTTTTGTATATTATGAGTAAATCTTCTGTGCTATTGTGTTTATAGATAACTTTCAAATAAAAATACAAATATTTTCAAATAAAATATATAAAATATTTTAAATATTTGTATGCAATACAAAATATTCAAATAAAATATACAAAATAAAAATACAAATCAAAACTGTATTAAGTCCACAAGTAAATCAAAATCTCATTTTGGTCATTAATTTGATCCTTTCTTAAACTTGACTTTTAGAGAAGCTCTAGAGATACAACAAAATTGACTGCTTTCCTCTCTTCCTCTGTTTTATAAAGTACTTATGATTACCTAAATAGACCAAAGATGGGCAGTTCAGAAACAAAAAGTTAAATTAAGGATAAAGATAATTCACTAAGTCAATAAATTATTCATGCTTAGCTTATGTTAAATGTTACATCCATTAATGTTCAAGAGAGACTTAGGTGATGAGGATACATTAGTGATTTGAACTTGAAATATGAAACCAGATCACAATGATTCTGCTTCACAATTTTGATAAGGACAGATAGTAAGACAATTGATTCTTACAGTCTATAGCAAAAGAAAAATGAATATTCACTGTAAGAACTCAATGACTCTTCCCATGCCCTTTTCATCAGGAGTGGTGTTTGAATATCATCTTATAATTGCTGATTCTGAAACCAACACTGTTCTTCTCATTCTTGGTTTGGATTTGGATTTGTCTTTATTACCACAAATGCAGAAATATCTTCCATACACTCAAATGAACCTGTGATCATTTCAAAATGGTTATCACACAAATGATACAGTTTTCAAGGCACTGCCTGTGAACTTCCTTCTTTTATCTTGATATAATGAATACATCATTGGAATAAATTGGCTAATTAACAACTATTAACTATGCATTTATTTTTCTGAAATTATAATTGTAATTATAATTTCCTTGTTTTTTAATGTATTATATCCTATTTAAATCTATAATGTGTTTCTCTGTCTTTCTGGGTAATGTTCATTTCTTTATTCTTCTTGAGCCCAGAGGTTTCTCTTAAATACAGCAATACAGCAATATAGGTAAAATATTAGTGTTAAAAACATGACCAACCATACACAAATACTCTCATATGCAAACACTTATCTGAGCATTTCCACCCTTTTCTGACTGCATAAAATAGTAAATGAAAAAAGAGATATTCCAAACAACTTGTATTTTTTTTCCCCTAGGATGTATAGTTAGACCAAACTCTTTTAATTGCTTGAAAATTCCATTGAGAAAGGTTTTCGATGCTTCACAGTTTGATATCATTTGTGTCATTTCACCTGAAATAAATAGTACTCACTTGAGCTACTATTCTATATGAAATCTTTCTTTGATTTAGATTTTATACTTGATCTCCTGCATGATGGTGTATGACACTTTTGATGAGCAAATGTCTCTCTGTTATATACATTACTTCATGTTAATTATTTATGAATTGCAGAACAAGTTTAATTTTTGTCATATGGTTCAATAATTCTGTATTCATTTTATTTATGCAAAGGAGATACTTTTTTAAATGACATTGTCATAACTAATACAATATATACTTTTAAGTAAATGAATAATAAGACAGCTTTGTTAGGTGGCAAAGTGGCTAGAATACTGGAGTCAGGCGTATGGAAGTTTGAAACTAGCCTCATGCACTTGGATCTTACTACCTGTGTGACCTTGGGCAAATCACTTTATCCTGATTGTCTTGCATCCAGGGCCATCTCCAGTCGTCCTGATTTATATGAGGCCACTGGACCCAGGGGGGCTCTGGAGGAGAAGTGAGGCTAGTGACTTAGCACAGCACCCCTTCACTCTAATCCAATTGATGTCCTTGTCATGGCATTACCTCCCTGATATTGTCGTCAAAAATGAAGAACAAACATTATTATTATAAATGAATAATAGTTTAACATTATATATCTCTTTAGGTCATTATAGGATAGTAAAAATGAAGTCTATTTGTGCCCCCCCAACAGACTAAGAAAGTATAGGGAAAAAACCCATTAATTTTTCAGCTCCATGATCAAAAATACTAGGATAAAACTGGAACTAAAAAATCAAAGATACAAATTCCAAGGATGAAGAGAAAATATTTTACTGGGGAATAGATAGAAAACTATAGGATGAAGAACATTCTATAGACCTAGGTTCTACTCTAACGTACAGTTAGTCTAATTCAGAAGCGCTTAAAAGTTTGGACCCAAATGCTAAATTATTACAATAGAAAGCACCTCCTACCTTCATGGATTCCATTTTAAATAGTTAAAAATGTAAAAACTTTAAGAAACAAATGGGGGAGATTTAAATTTATATTTATTTACTTTGAGATTTTGAATTGCAAGGGACAATATGGAAATCTATGATCATCACAGCATTATACTAGACATTTTCTATCTGAAAAATCATTAACCAAGGCAAATTAATTAGTATTAACATATTATGGAAAGATGACTAGAAAAGACAACATGTACTTTATGCTTTGTAAATATTAACCCAATATTCTGTATATTTCTGAAACTGCACTTTTCAGTGAAGAAATAATTAAAACTATGATAATTTTACTTATAGTAAAATAGAAATATGATTTCTGATCAAAGAAAAGTGAAAGTGCATAGCATAACTGGAGTTTACATGGGACAAAAGTCAGAGAGAAAAATGATAGTAACATGAAAAACAGAAGATAATATCACAAAGGGAACTTGTCAAGATTCAGCTGAAACCATTTATAGATTACAGTCTTTGTCATGAATGCATTTTTTTTTTTAGTTTTTGCAGGGCAATGGGGTTAAGTGGCTTGCCCAAGGCCACATGGCTAGGTAAATATTAAGTGTCTGAGAGACCAGATTTGAACCCAGGTACTCCTGACTCCAAGGCCAGTGCCCTATCCACTGCGCCACCTAGCCACCCCAATGAATGCATTTTCAAAGTCCCTCATTATAACAATGCCAATCACAGTAGCAAAAAATGTAACTGTATTCATAATCTTTTAAACCATCCGCTCACTAAAGAAGGATGAGTCAACTCTCTTCTCACCACCCTTTATATAAGAACATGTTAATTAATGAATTATAAGCTCATTATGTAAGTATTACTTATGTTTTTAACAGTAAAACGTACTTTTCCCATATTCCCTTATTTATTCACTCACAGTAATTTAATTAATACTTAATTATTTGCATACTTTTTGCATTAAAAGCAAGTTAGCTGCCTCCTTGTCCTTGTACTTTTCCTCATCAAGTTTACCACATTTCCTGAGATAAGTAACTGGGACATACTGTAGTAAAAGACAATGTAAGATAATACTCACATTTCAAGCACAAAATCAGTAGGAGATAGAGAGGTGGTATAAAGTGGCATGAAATGGAGTAGAGTTTTACATAAAGATCATGGAGTTAAGTGCCACAATGAACTTGGGTGATACTATTTTACTGATAAGTATAGAACAACATTGTGAGATTTTATTCTGGCGTCAAACTAGAAAAACTTTGCACTTTTAAAAATGCTGCCTATATAAGCGGGAAGAATGACATAAGAAACTATCTTTGTTATTATTGTTATGGCAACATTTTGAAACTGTGATATTCAAGGAATATGTTAGTAAGGGTAGAATGAACTATTCAGAGTTTATTGTCAGAACTCCAAAATAATTAATTATAGCCAGAATCTTTTTCTCCTGGACGTCCCTCCAAATGGCATAAACTTCTAGTAAGGGTAATTTTAGGATCAAAACTCATAGTAAATAACTTCTGCCCCTTATCATGGGAATCAATGATGAAAATTTCCTTGATGTTTTGTGGAGCATGCCATGGATTGAGCTGTTTGAGGAACATTAGAGAAAATATTGTAGTCCAAAAGGAAGATAATTTTTAAAAGTTCTGTTGTTGTATATTTTTTTTGTACAATTGTGTACTTCTTTAGCTGAATATTCTCAAGTTAGCAAATCACAAGAAAGTCACAATCTCCATTACTGACATGGCATGATATGAGGAAATTACTTTGACCTACTTTGCTGCTTCCATTTACATATAACAATTGTAGTCAATCTCAGAGGCCAATTGTTTTTGATTTATCTTTGAGTATCAAAGATAAATTGAAAAAAATGTGTATTTCACAGAGCCCTAAATAGGAGTAATTATTGTAACATTATGTCAGTCTTACTTAGTTTTGCCTCATCTATTCATCATCATTCAATTCTCAAGCATTGGAAGTCATTTTTTTCTCATTCTTAATTATAAGTTTGATGAGAGATAGGTGGCTAATTAAAAATAACTTTGCTAATCTTTAATCTTTAATATTGGGTTTAAATAATGAAGGCTGTCACTAATAGAGCCCTGAGTCATTTATACTTGTCTTTTTGCAAGTACAAAATAAACTCTGGAAACAATATGGGTCTTACAGTTCAGAGAAGAGAAAGAAGACTTTGCATAGTCTGTCTTCTATGCCTAGAATATTCTCTCTTCCTTTCTGCTCTCAGAATATTTAGTTCCCTTCAAAGTTTATTCCAATTGCCCCCTCCTACTCTCTGACTTCTCTGATAATATCTTGAAATTAATTTGAATTTCCTCTATTTGCGTGGCATATAAACATCTATATGCTTGTATACCTTTTTTCAGTAAAATATCTTCTTGGAGATAGTTACTCTATCTATTACATACTTGTTACCTAGATCAGCAGAGGTGGCCAGACACAGTAATAGAACACAATATTTGTATCTAATAAGTTCGGAATTCAAATTCTACCTCAAATATTTAGTAGCAGTGTGACATGGGACAATTCACTTCTCTTCTTCTGTATTTCCTTCTCTTCTGGAAAATGCAGAAGGAATGAAACAAATGACCACTAAAACAACATCCAGCTCTAAATCTATGAAACTATGAACCTATAATAATGCTATATGCTAACATATTGCTGAAGTCAATTTAAATTTCTCAGGAACTTGTTTCAAATGTTCTTGTGTGAATCTATGAAAGAGAAAGCTTACTCCCCAGGGTTCTTTCTGAGGATCAAATTAAAGAATATTTGTAAAAGTATTTACATTGTGGTATAGAAATTCTACCTATTAAAATTGGTGGTGATTGAGTCTTTGGTTTCAACTGTAAAATCTATGAATATGTCTTTCAAATATATATATAAATATACCACTTTATTATTTAACCCAAATAGCATATTTCTAACTGCATACAGCTTATTCCTACTAAAATCTTCAATCAGTATCCCAACAAAACATACCCCAAACAGAACTCATTGTCTTTTTGCCTTCTTCAAACTTCCTATTTATCTTAAATACACAATTATTTTTCTATCTATGCAAGTTCACAAACTTATATTAAACCTTAATATCTGACACCCAATTTCTGATCAGCTTGCAAGTTTTGCCTTTACAATAGCTTTTTGTTCACAATGTAAAATCATTTGTTTGATTAGTATGGTCTTCCATTAGGAAGGACTTGTAGTAGTATTAGTAACTAACACCCTAGTCCTTTCCTAATCACCTATAACTAAGTATAATCTACTATTTACAGCTCTGAATCCAGTCTCTGTCCCTCTAGTTTATTTTCCATACTATTGTCAAAATAATCCTCAAGAACCACAGATTTGCCCATTTTATTCATTGAATAAAAATATGTTTTGCTTCTTAGTAAAAATACATCGATTTCTTAATCTGTTATATAAAACTTTTAATATTATGTATTTTATCTCTATATGTACAGGTGTATATATATATATATATATGTATATATGTATATATATATAATATTTACATACCTTACAAATAAATCAAATATATATATATATATATATATATATATAATATTTACATACCTTACAAATAAATCAAATTTTTTGTTTTCCAAACTTATCAGGTCATTTTCTCTTGCAAAGTCAGCTAGATTATAGAATGGATAGAGTATTTGCTGTCTCTCCCTGGGTAAATCACTTAATCTGGCAACCTCAGTTTACTCCTCTGAAAAATGGGGGCAATAATAACATCTACCTTCCAGAGGTGTTGAGAGATTCAAATGAGATAATTATTAAAGTGCTTAGCACAGTATCTGGCACCAACTGTACACTCCATAGAAGCCAATTCAAGTACTAATAGCCACACAAAGTCTTTTCTGATATCACCATTTGTCAGTATCCTCTCCTATACTTTCAAATTATATTATACTTACTTGTCTGCATTTATGTGTTGTATTTATCAGTACTTTCTAAACTCCTTAAGGTTTGAAGCATATAGAGGACCATTAATACAAAGCTAAAGAGACTGTATTGAGGGGAAAGACTGTTTGTATTTTGTTCCATTATACATTTAGTACTGATCAGAATGAGAGAAACAAAATAAGCACTTAAAAAATCATGGTAATGGATTTTATACTTTTTTTAATGTGAAGATACTGAAAAAAAATTTTGGGGGGTGTGGGTACACAGGCTATTCTAACAGCCCCACCACCTGTACACAATCTCAAGATCTGGCATACTGCCCTTAGAGATAAGGTGTGCTGGAGTCTTTGGGAGCTGGTCTTTCTGTCCCACAGACTACGGGCACTGGACACAGCTGTGTTTAACCACCTCCCCCCTAAAGTACCCCGTTATCCTGTAAGGCAAGTGCTGCACATAGACTGCTTGTCACATCCCCCCATTCCCTCATTTTCCTTTGTTCTACCCCAGAAGACCTAACAGTATATATGTAGAAGCTAAACAGTAATAAATTTGAGCTGGAGGCATAAGGCATTGTGCCTTGACTCCTTATTCTCAGCTCCCCTCCAGGAGAGAGGTCATCGCTGATAGGGCCCCAAGGTGAAGCAAGGCGCATTACCACATCTTTGCATTGGGAAGATTATTTTGGCAACTCTATGAAAGATAGATTAGAAAGAAAAGAAACTAGAATCCATTCAAAACAATTCAAAATTATTTATAAGTATCTGTTTATGAAGAAAGAGTTGACTATACAGGAAATAACTAGGAAATTATTAAAAAAGAAAACTATATTAATAATTCACATGCATAGCTCTTCTATATCATAGAACTTGGAAAAAGTGAGGCTTTAACAAGTAAATGTTTTATGCTTCTTTCCTTTTCTCTTACTATTTATCAAGAGAGTACATTATGTGTAATATTTTTGTGTATATATATATATAATTATGAATTTTAATTTTTGTATCCAAATGTAAGACTTTACCTTTGTCCTTATTGAATTCCATCTTATTTACTCTAATGCTTTAATGATTTGGCCTGCCAAGATTCACTTGGATCCTGATTGTGCCTTCCATTGTTGTAGATAATCTTACAAATTTTGTCATCTGAAAGTCTGATGAACATACCATTTAGTAATTTATCAAAAATATTGTAGTAAAAATGTTAAACATCACAAAACCAGGCACAGATCCTTAAATGAGTCCAGCTGAGACCTTTCACACTTACATTTAACCACTTGAAATATTCTCTGAACCTAACTAAGCAAGAATTTCTCATTCTATTAAGATTTTATTCTTACCTAGATCATTTTGATTCAGGGAAATAATGTAGAGAATTATGAATTAGCAGACACAAAATCTTTCAAATGTGTGCAGGTCCCTAGTCTTGAAATTCTGCCTCCCTTTAACACTATTGATTGTGTCCTGCCTCCCTGTGACCTTGTAGATTCTTATCCTCCATTTCCACCTTGACTTAACTTTGGCCTGAACACTGGTGGGCAGGAAGTGACATGTTAAAATTGGATATCAGGTACCTTGAGTCAGGAAGGACCAGCCCATAGATTGCCATTGGAAGTTCCTGACTCTGAGGTGAAAGACCGTACCCCAAGCACTACCTCCAGCCTACAAGGGAGAGTTATTTAACAGAAAAAGTCACCCCTTCAAACTCTCTTGCTTCTTCTGGCCCCGAAACACAAGTATGTTTCTTCATAAAATAACATGGAGCTCCATGGGCTTCCCCTTGTGGCCTGGTTAGCCCATGCCTGGTGCCTGCCTGCTCTCTCTCTCTCTCTCTCTCTCTCTCTCTCTCTCTCTCTCTTAACCTTCCAAATCCATATAGTTTTTCCTTAAAATCCTCTTAAATTTACCTATCATTTTCTTATGTGTTATAACTTTTATTTTAGGTTTTTGCAAGGCAAATGGGGTCAAGTGACTTGGCCAAGGCCACACAGCTAGGTAATTATTAAGTGTCTGAGACCAGATTTGAACCCAGGTACTCCTGACTCCTGGGCCGGTGCTTTTATTTTCTTTCCATTCTCACTTTTCTGGGTCTGAATAATGATTCCTCATAGGTAGAACCAAAATCAAGTAGACAGCAGCTATATTATAATGGTAGAGACAATAGAAATTTTTAAGTGATTGGATTTAGTGAATGGGGAAAAAAGGAAAAAATAAGTGTTATTTTACTTTTCAGAGATACAATATTTTTCTTTTGGAGAAGCATCATGTTGTAGTACTTAGTGGGGAGTCATAGTGTCAGGAATTGTTTCAGTCTCTATAAAATATGTGAAGTATACAAAATTTATCTTTGCTTCAGCATTCACTTTTTCTTATTTCTGCAAAATTTTCAATGATTTTGTTGAGGAAATAACAATTTATGTGAATAAGAGGGTATCCCTTCTCCCAGGAAAATGGGGCACATCATTTAAAACAGGATGATATTTCCTAGAAATCATTTACTCCTACTTCCTTATTTTAAAAATGAAAATCCTCTTCTCCAGAGAAGTGATTTGTCATTTCTTGTCATAAGAGATTAGATATTCTAACTTTCAACTTCTTATTACTTTTAATACACTCACTGCTTGTTGAACAGTTTGAAATCCACCAATACCAACAAAACCTTTATATAGCCTTAAATTGTGAGGGGATTAGAATCTAACCAATAAGAAAAATAACTTATAAACTTAAAGCTACTTGAACTTTATAAAGAGTAAAGAGCCCCTGAGGTTTAGATGTGATTTGATATGCCAGTGATGCAGGGGAAAGATGAAGAGAATTGTGAATGTAACAGAAAGAATTTGGGTGGAGATGTAAATTGTCTCTTGAGATGTAAATTCACCTGAAGTACAGAATTAAGATTGTAATAGAAACAATTCTAATCTTAAGAGTTATTTGGGTGGAGATGCCTCCTCCCTATTCTTCATGTACAGTTGATTCATTATGTAATATAAAATTTATATCCTGATCTCCTTATGCTTTACCCTCATCCTAATTCCTGGCCCAGTATAGGGAAAGGGAGTTCACTTTTTGCCTTCTGAATGAGAGGTAAGGCATAAAAACCTGGGTTGGAACCTGACTCAAGGCTTCTGTGATCATGGCCCAGACAATGCTGCTTTTATCTATCTCTCTATATATCTCTCTCCCTCCCTAGCCCTTCCTATGTCTTGCAATCTTTTAAATACATTTTTGTTTTATTTCCACCCATGTTTTCCTGATTCGGAATAATGATTCCTCATAGGCAGAACTGAACTGAAATAGTCAGTGGCTAGACCAGTATGTGTAAAATTAAAGTTAAAAAGGTAGATGATTAGAAAGAACTTAAATTTTCAGAGATGACTTTTATTTAGAAGAATCACTGAGAAGTTAACAAGTGACAGCAAAGTCAGTGAAGAGAAAAACATGAATGCTTAGTGTGAAAGCATACACAGTATTCCCATATACTCCAATGAACCCTGAGAGAATGATTTTTTTGTCTAGCACAGGACAATAATTGCTATTCATATAGATTCATTCTGAATATTCTGAGTCATCAAAAATGCATTTAATTCACATACTTGGCTTAATAAGCCAAAGATAGTGTAATAGATTGAACATAGATACCCATTAAAAATTTCTCTTTGCTTAGTATGATAAACTTCAATTACCTTGGAAATTAATCAGAATAAAACGATGCAACATGTACCAGACATCATGGCAAGGACATTTAAAAGAGAAATATATGCTGCAGGGAATCATGAACATAGGGAACATTGCAAACAAATTTTGTAAATCTTCTGTTTGCATTGTTAACATCTTATAATTTTGTTGATACTCATAGCCCTCTGTTAAAACACTTCACCTTGACCTCCAGTCTAAACTTGACCATGTTCTTATTGGTAAGGCTAAACTAGATTGCACAGGTGAGGGAAAATGGAAAAAATTATCTTGGGATCATCCTGAAAAGAATAGAACTCTCCAAAGCAAGATACCCAACAACTCCCAAAAGGCAAACTCTCCAATGCAGGACTTAGAAAATTCCCAAGACACAGATATTAACCATGGACCCTGAGGGGGTATTTAGGGAGGTTCTGACCTGGGTTGCTCCTCTTCTTTCTTTGGATTTCCTGAGTCTTAATTTAGCAGGTGGAAGGTCAGGTTAATCTGCATTACTAAAATCCATTGTGGCCTTTAATTTCTCTTATGTTTATCATTTTCTTTGTATTGTAAGGACTTCTTAATAATTTTTTTTTCCTTTTTACATCTGCATTCCTGGGTGGATTAGTGTTTTATCAAGGAAAAACTTTATAACATTTACATCAGATAAGCCATGTTTTATATTTTTAAAAGCGTATATTTAAATAGCACTTTATTATAAAGTGGGTTATAAACTGTATAATTACAAAGACTGAGAAATATTGTTCAAAAGAAAAATTAAGAACATGTGCATTTCTCCCTTCTTTAGGATCATGAAATTGGAATGTAATACTGAATGCACTGGATTCTGATGATACTTGTTGATTATATTAAACTGTTTTTCTATTCTAATCTTTCATATATATAGATATGTATATGTAAATATATATATATATATACATAAATATGTTAGTTCATTTCAAAGAATGGACAGAAAAAATTGGATGGATAGCAATCATGTTCAAAAATGAGTGATAAGAAAATTTTAAAAAGAAAAACAATAGTAATGAACTGCATTTCCCCCAAAAAATATTTCAACAAGAAAATTAACAAATATCTACTCTTTTAACATAAGTACCTTTTCATGCTTAATAATTTAATACTGTACAAATAAACTTTGGGTAGTGAAAATAGCCCTTAACTGATGAAGGGATGATTTTAATTTTTTAGCTTGGAAAGAGAGAATAAATAATTATTAAAGGAAGATGGAAGTTTTAGGTTGGAAAAGGCTAAGAACTGAAAGCTGATTTCAAGAAAAGGGTATTGCTTCCTTAACATTCATATATGAAGAGAAGATGGAATTTTTATCTGCCTCAGACTCCCTTAAAGACTGCACATTGTTTTTGCCAAAAGAATTTCCTGCTTTACTGGTCAAATAATTCCTTTCTGTCTTTTTCCTAAACAAATAAAGTGATTGGCCAGAAAACTATAAGAATAGCATCATTAGAACAATAGTCTGATTTTATACCCAAATATTTAAAAAAGAGGTCTCAAATGCAGTAATGTGGAACCTTCATAAACCCTTTATCAAAAAAGTTAAGATCTGCAAAGCACAAGAATTGTAGCATTACTCTGCATTTGATTTCTGGGAAGGGAAAACTACAGGATAGGATTATTTACCATGACAGTGTTACAACCCTATCTTTACATGTCAGAGTTTTGTGCTAAGATTCTGATGATGATGTTTTGTCCTTCATTCTCTAAGGAGACCATGACATCAAGGATGTGATACTATGGAGTCATCTGAGTCCAAGTGGTCATGTTGAAGTAGAAACATTTATCTATTCTTTTAATATTAGGAAACTATTATCTGGGGTGGCTAGGTGGTACAGTGGGTAGAGCACCTGCCCTGGAGGTCAAGAGTACCTGAGTTTAAATCTGGTCTCAGACACATAATAATTACCTAGCTGTGTAGCCTTGGGCAAGCCATTTAACCCCTTTGCCTTGCAAAAACTAAAAAATAAAGCAAAAAAAAAAACCCAAACCTATTATCTGTGTTTATCAGACATTTTGTTTGGGTCCCTCACTCCCTCTCCATAGTTGAGTCTAACCCTCTTCTCAAAAGTACATCAACAAGATAATAAAAAAAAGCTCAGCCTATTCCCTCTATCCCTTTTCACCTTCCTGACTCTTGACCTAACAAGATCTGTACCTGTCTCTAGTCATTTTTCAGGTGGTTCACTTTCTGAAAGCCTCCCCTTGACTCCTCCCTGTATAAGAGGTGGGCAAGATTCTTTATAACAGTTTGGCAAACACACCTTTTGCTATATTGAATCTATGACTGGTCATCTCCATTCATTTCTTCTTTTCACTTAAGCACTTGAGGATCAACTTTTTAAATTCAGTCTGTTCTTTAAGTCTTGCTGCCTTTCCAGAGAATCTAAGCTGTAAAATGTTTGTGGTCACCTGGAAACATTATATAACAATTTGTGAACTTTCTGTAATAATTTGTGAACCTTACAGTACTCTGTGAATTAAAATTTAAGTCTTTTGTACTTTCAAGTTCAGATGCCAGATATGAAACAGGATGATTGGAGATGACCCTGGATCCAATTGGTTTGGTTTTTTGAAAACTAGGCCTTTTTCAGGGCACAGCTTGCCTGAGGCTATTTAGTATTAAGGTTAGGTAAGAGAGATGAGAAGAGACCAAGAATGACCACTTTAAAAGGAATAAGCTGGTAGGACCCTCAGGGTTTCTCAGTGATCAGATGATCTCTTTTGAATAGTCAACTCAAAAAATCAATCTGAAAGAAGAAGACACTAACAATTTCTGGTCAAAATAGATAACTGCTATTTACATTCACACTGAACCAATGAGGTCCCAAACAATAACCACATTTGTTTAGTCTGAGAGTCATTGTTGGCCAAGCAAGGAGCATCAGAGTGATTTGGAGCCTGGAAAAGCCAAGAAATAGAAGTAGCATTTAAGGAAGTTTCAAATACTTTCTTATTTTAAGAGTAAACTAGATTCATACATATACATTTCCTTGAATTTAAATCTGAAGCAAAGCTCTCCAATCCAATGCTGCTTCTGTACTGTTTTCTTTATAACTGTTATCTTTATTTGGTATCAAAAGGCTACTTTTATAAATTAATGAGTGAAAAAGAAATATCACCAATGTATTGTTAATCAATCTGAACTTGTGTAACACAGAAAATCTGAGATTCTCTACTATATCTGTGATTAATATTGATAGGAAGCAGTGGATTCTTTTTTTTGCCACATCAAACTCACAAGCCAATCTTGGAGAAACTTCAAATGCATAAGGTCAGACAGAAAAAAGTAATCTATTTTCTCTCACATTGCATCAGTTCAAGAGTGAAAGTAATCATGTCTTTGTAGGATACAGTACAAATTATCAGTTTCTCATGAATGTCTTATATTTTTAATTTTAGTGAAAGGAAAGGAGGAAAGGCAAGGGAGATGGTTACAAAAGCCATCTATAGTCAACCAGGTAAAGTATATTTCAAAATAGGTCTGAGAATAATAAATGCCCTGTGAGAAAATCAGGCAAAGGTGAAATCAGAATTTAAAGGTGAAAGTACCTTATTCCTTTTGGGGTAGTTTGAACTGTGATCCAGGGTCTCTTAGTGATTAAAATAGTCCTTGGGATTAAATTAGGCAAATCTAGTAACTCCATTAATTTGTTGAGGCCACTAGGGTACCATTCATTCAGTGTATCGGAAGAATATTTTAAGTGGCACCATGGACAGTACTCTGCATCTAGAAAGCTACAACTCAACATAAAGTTAAGGAAACATGTTATCCAATCAGCAAGGAATCTATGTTTTGTTTTTAAATGATTTTAAACAACTTAAACAACAATGTATATAAATCAGAAATTTTCATCTCTGCTTTAGCATTTCTATTGGAGTTAGAAATATTCAATTTATGTTCCTACTCTAAGCAATGATATTTTTCATAATGATTAGTTAATATTTCAAATAAATTATATGGCATTTTCTTAGTTACATATTTTCTGATTTAAATTACTTTACTAACTATAATTGATTTTTCAGTTTGATTATTTCTCACATTGACAAAAGGATCTCTTTTTAAAGCACACTATTTGGAGATGCCAAAATGGTGAAGAAAAAACTGAGACTTCTCTGTGCTTCCCCCAAAGTCCTTCAAAAAGTTCTAAATAAAACCTCAGATCAAATTTGAAGCGACAGAAGTGACAGAGGCCACAGAAAGATGGTGTAAAATAATTTTCCTTCCAAGACAACTTAGAAGGTAGGCAGGGATAGTCTCTTACACCAGATGACAGTGGAGTACAGACTAATATTGGTCACATTCTAGATAACAAGCAATAGGCCTTGGGGTAATTGAACTAGTTAATGACAATGGTATTTTCTGGACATCTCAGTTCACAGACAGTAAGGGAATCAGTCAACTGATCAGAAGCAGATAACAGGGCTGTTAGCTTTGCTGGCACCAGGGGTAGAAATCTGTTATATTACCCATGTTTGGATCTGGGTCGCAATCCTAGGGGCAGAAGAAGTATTTATACACCATAGCTTGAGATCATAGTGGAACAGGAGACACTGGCTGCTATTCCAGGGCAAAAAAGAGTACTTGTAACTCACAGACCATAGTACAGGCCAGAAAATAGTAGGCACACCTCTCCCTATGTCATACCACTTTGGAAGAACCAAAATCTTAAGGGTTTCTAATAATGTGATTACTGAAACACTTGAACAAAAAAAAATTTCTGAAGAATGGGACAGTGCCCCGCTCCCATTTCAGAAGCAAAGCCTCACTTTAGCATAAAGTTAAAAGTGAAGAAATAAATTGAAAAAGTGAATAAACAGCTGAAAAAAGATCTTGGCTATAGAAAGTTAATATGTGGATAGGGAAGATCAAAACACAGTCAAAAGAAGTCAACAAATTTTAAACTACTACTTCCAAAGGTTCAAAGAAAAAAAAAATGAATTGATCTCAGGTCATAGACAATTTAAAAAAAATAATTAAATAAGAGAAGTAGGAAAAAACTGGAAAAAGAAATGAAAGTGATGAACGAAAATTATGAAAAAAAATTCAATAACTTGTAAAGGAAGCAAAAATTTATTAAAGAAAATAGCAATATAAAGCAAAATAGGTGAAATGGTAACAGGCACAAAAAAATCCAATAAAGAGAAAAATACCTTGAAAAAGTAGAATTGCCCAAACAGTAAAAGGGAATTCCTTAAAAACTAGAATTGACTAAATGGAAAAGAAGGTACCAAAGCTCACTGAAGAAAATACTTCTTTAAAACTTAGAACTAAGCATGTAGAAGGAAATGACTATATAATAAATAAACAATAAAACAAATTCAAAAGAATAAAAATATAAAATACTTCAGTGGAAAAACAATTGACCTGATTTGGGAAAATGATTCTTATGGGAAGTTGAATTTTAACTGGGTCTTAACGGAATTCAGAAAAACCAGAAAATAGAGATAAAAATAGAAGACCATTCCAGGCATAGAAGCAGTAGTAAAAAATCTGAGTACAAAGATAGAGTATCTTGTGAGAGGGACATCAAGGGAGCCAGTGTCAGTTATATAGTGTGTGGAAAGAATGAAAAATTATGTATTGGGGAAGGTTATGATAATTTTTGGATGATAGAACTGATTTGAGGATGAAATGATTAAGGAGCAACTTAATAATGTTTGCCTTTAATTCCTGAAGAAGATCTTGACACCAAAGAGGTGTTACCATGACAAGCAGATGAATTGGATTTGAGTGAGGAGCATGCTATGATAAGTTACCAACTTCACCTCACTTTCTCCTCTACAATCATCTGGATCCAGTGGCCAGATATGAATCAGTATGTTCTGGATGCAAGATAATCAGGTTTAAGTGACTTTCCCAGGATCACACAACTAATTAGTGTCAGCAGTCTGTGTTCAGATTTGAACTCCAGTCCTCCTGACTACAAGGTCAGTGCTCTTCACACTGTGCCACCTAGCTGCCCTAAGGGAGAAATTTATGTAAGCAACCCAAACAACAGGAAATTACACTAGTCCAGGCATGGTATTATAAGGGCTTTCACCAAAATAATAAGAGTATTATAGAAGAAAAGGGGGAGCTCTCATATGGATGAAGATCAAGTTAACTGCTGATTTTTTAATTGTATTGGAGGAAGATACTAGTGAAGAAAGAGAAGAATATTTGTTGCATAGTTTTGGTCACAACCAATAATTCATTAATTCACTTGGGGGGTTTTATTGGCAAAGATATTTGAGTGATTTACTGCTTCCTTCTCCAACTTATTGTTATTATTATTATTATTTTGCAGATGAGAAAACTAAGACAAACAAGATTATGTTACTTATCCAGTGTCATTCAGCTAGTAAAAACCTGAGGCTGAATTTGAACTCATGAAAATGAATCTTCTGAATTTCAAATTAAAACTCTATTTACTATGATATCCAATTTCCCTAAATATTACATGTCTGGGGCAGCTAGGTGGCACAATGGTTAGAGCACCAGCCTTGGAGTCAGGAGGATATGATTCAAATACTGTCCAAGATGCTTAATAAGTGTCTAGTGGTGTGACTTTGGCCAAATCACTTAACCCCATTGCCTTACAAAATTCATAATAAAATACATATCTTACCAGAAAACTTCATGATATTCATTAATTCAATATATTTTTCGAGCTGATATTAGGAAAAAAAGCATTTTATCCCAACATTCTGAAATTATGTGGGATAAAGTAAAAATTCATCTCTAGTCTAACACTTCATTACTTGTGCTATTTAATTCAAAAGAATGCACCAAACACACACATACACACACACATACACACACACACATACACACATATAAATGTCATTATGTATATTATGTCACTTTATTTCACTATTAAAGGAAATAAGATATATATTTTTCAGTTTATGCAGGGAAAAATTTAAAAAGGAAGTAAGAAAATATCTGAAGATTGGGACAGTGTTTCCCTATCATTTCAGATGCAAAGGACTATTTTAGCAAAAATTTTGAAGTTCTGGTTTAGGAACTTACTACACAAATGACTGCCTAATTAACTTAACTTTCCTACACTTATTAAGCCTCATATGAAAAATTATGACTTTGAATAAGATGATAAAGTCCCTTCAAAATAGAAATCCTTAAGCATACAAGCCAATCCATGTCACAACATCTCTGAATTACAATGATTGTAAATTTTAACTATTCCAATCTATCGCTGATGAGGAATCCCTGAGATCATATCTCGAACAAGTAGCTATTCAATATGTGAATAAATACATGAATAATTTATTAATTCATTAACTTATGAAAGTCTGCTACACTTTGTGATACCTCTTAATGTAAGGATATTTTGCTGTAACAATTTTCCCAAAAATTATCAAGCATAAATCTGCTTCTCAGGAATACTCACCTAATTCAATCCTCTGGGAGCAAGTGCATTAATTATAAAGCATATTCAAATAATCAAAGCAATCAGATAACTTCCCATTAAGTGCTATCTTCTGAGCAAAATGTCTCCACAACATTCAGCTGATCCTGTATTAGCATGATTTTGAATTCTTTATATCATCCTGATCTCCCTTCTTCGGATATGCTTCTTTAAGTTCCTTAGCTAAATTGTACCATTCATGTCAAATACACTTTGTCTTGATGTGCTTTGACTAGGAGAGAAGAAAATTGAACTATATCATACTCACTAGACCATATGTCCATGAATGAAATTACTTTTGACACTCATGTTATGTTCTTAACATTTACTAGTTTACAGGTCATTGAACACCGACATTTTCTATTGATTTTTCATGAATCCTATGTAATTGATATCTTGGATCCAAGTGTAAGAGTTCATATTTATCTTTAGTTCATGTTTTCTTAAAAGAGTCTTGGCTAATTTCATTTGATCTTACACATATTGCAAGTCAAATATAAAATAGTCCATGCTTTTAGTATATAAAGGAACACTTGTGTAATTTTATCAATTAGTATGAATTCAAGTAATTATGAGCTTCAGAAGATAAAAATGTGTACAAAGAAAATGTCAATGGAATATGTTCTTTTGTAGTGTTAGCACGTACCACTACAATAAATCAAGACAACAGTTTAATCAAGACTTCATTTATAAAGAGGTATAATCAACAATGTTCTGTAATCCTTTTGTCAAGAAGAATGAATGTTCTATTTATTTTCTGACCACTTCCACAAGTACCAGACACCTATACAGTTTAGTTGCGACATTAATCATTCTGCCTTCCAAGTTTTCTCTAGATATCTTTTTATATTGTGTTATCACCTTCCTGATCTAATCTTCTCATTCTTTAGTAGTTTGAAATCAAATCAAACAGATTTGGTTTGATGCAAACTGCACTCATTGTGCCTTTTGAGATGGTAGGATAATGGAATTGCAAACCTTCCATTCTTAAATCCTCAAACTTAATTATTTTTTCTACTATATATCTAACCTATATACATATTACTTATGGGACTGACTATGGTCAGTAAACCAACTTACCACTTAATTTTTCATGTAACCACAATAATTTGGATATGAATATATTATATTTAGAGGCATTAAATTCAAAAGAAAATGCATGTTCACTGTGAAATTTTCATTCCATGTGAGTGAATTTGACATTTTAAATTTTAAAAAAATCTTAAAATAATGTTTCATGGAATTTGACATTTTAAATTAAAAATGTTAAAACAATATTTATGGAGAATGACATTTATGTCTGTAGTGGGATATTTCTATATAATAAGTCATCATACATTATCAGGGAAATATATGAGCAGAAAATGAGGTGCCCCAGCTACAAAGTCAATGAAAGATGGCACACAGAGTTCAAGTACTACACAGCACATTAAATATTAGAGAGTTAGAGTAAGGTTTATATGGTAATGAGAAGATCCCTTAATGTAAATTAATGTAATAACATGAACAGTGACTTCATAGGATGAGAATATATGAGGGAGTTCAAACTACATATTTGAAAAGAATACAATGCCCACATTGATGAAATCAGCGTATCTTGGGAATTTGGAAGTGTATATGCTTAAAATGTGATAAGTACAATCACTAATTTTGTGGAACATCATAAAAAAGGATTCCTGGAAATGTTTTCACTTATAACTTCATTAAAAGAAATATTGTTTCTCAATATGATAATTTTGAAGGTGACAGTATACATTTGAATGTGAAATATATCATAAGTTTGTTTAAAACTAATCTTATTCTACATACTTTGAATGATTTTAGTTTACTGAGATGGTAGAATTTATTTGAGCATTTTCTGTTGCTACTATAAATACCAAAATTGATTAAATTCTTCTAAAATCAAAACTAGGACTAATGTTACAAAATATTAGACATAATTCATGATAATGGATCTAATGGATTTAATAAAATTTTATTGTATTTATAATTTAATATTATAATCTATTTCTATTTTAGACATTATGTTGATATCCTATCAAAATATGTATTCCACATTATAAACTATTATCCAAGAGTATGTCATTAACAATTCATTTTAATAGTCTTTAAATAATGTTATGATATATTGACTACAGCAAAGAAGTGATGTTCAATTTTAAATGTAATTTAATAGACATGACAGCATCACATTATAGAATATTTCATTAAATTACTTTATTATTATTTCATAAATTTGCCTATATAAAAATTAACATGTATTTTGTTAGCACTTGAGGTGTTTTATTGAAAACAATTGCAATGTTAATAAAGGTAAGGATAGTTCTAAATAAGGTATATTATTTAGTATGAAAAAATTGTGCATATATTAAAGAGATGATTCATTTCGTTCTGGGAAAATAGAAAGAGCCTCCAAAACAGAAAATATTTAAATTATTACAGACATTTAATATGTTCAAATAACAAAAGCAAAATCTTTATTTGAAGTGCTTTGTCTTATGCATTACAATGCTAAGATTTTATCTTTGGGATAAATGATACATTTACTATTAAATTTCATATTCAAGAATTATTTGCATTCTGAATTATTCAGATATTCTCAGAGATTCATTCTTAAGGCTTTGTCCAACCTGTTTTGTTTTCCCATTCTTATTACACTATTTTAGAATATTTTTGAATACTTTTATATTTGATAATCATTGGATCTTTTGTTCAGGTCAGGTCCTTGATTTAAATCCATGAAACAGTATCAATCACTACCTTAGTATTAGAGGGAATTTGAAGAGGATATATATTATTATTCAGGAAAAAGGAACTATTTTGTGGAGGTGAAGTCTTCTATGACAGCAATCTCTGCTCTAGCCATGACCCTTTTTATGTCTGGCACCTTTTGCCCATTCGCAGAATCTTCTGGATTACAAATTTATATAACCCGTTGGTTGGGATCTCTTTTCCAGTAATGTCAGAGGATATATGTTAATTTAGATGTCCTCATAAATTATTACATTATATTCGATATGTTATAGCAATTATTATTGTAACAAATTATTAATAGAAGAGATTTCTCCATGGCAATAACAAAGAAGCTAAGCAATAATGAATGTACACATATAGAGAAATAATTCAAGTTGAACTATGGTGAACTATTGGGAACTTCCTCTTCATGTATGAGACTGTCTTCATTGTAATTGTAAGTGCTCATCCCATTCTGGAGAAATTATTTATTTTATTAGATCATATACAACTCTTTCCCTGTAGAAATAAAGGGAACACAAATAGGGAATAAAAGAAAAAGAGACTTTTTATTCAGAAAAGTATTGGGATCATGAGTTTAGCCTTAAGTAAATAATTCCCAGGAGAAATCTCATTTTATTCCCATAATAAGTTTTCAGTCAGTCAGTCAATAAACATTTATTGCATGCCTGTAATATTCTACCCACTGTGATAGATTCTGGGGATAAAATAAGAAAAAGGATAAGCCTTCCCTGAACTCAGGGAGTTCATAATCTAAAGAGGGAAGAAAATAAACAAAAGGAAACTGAGAAGGAATAGTGATGCCAGCGGGTACCCAGCTTGAGTTTATGATGTACATAGAGTAAACAAAATAGAGTAGATAATGGGAAATGTGGTTAACCAGAAAGTTTTGATCCCTCTATCAAGGGAGATGTTAAGAAGAGTTTATTATTCTGCCCTCTAGTCTCCAATCAAAGGAAAGCAGCAACTGAAGATATATTGTGTCTACTTCCAAAAAAAAGTGATCAAAAGCTAGGGTAACTCACAAAGATATATAAGGATTGAGCATGCAGTTCTCCTTCCACTGGTTTGCAGCACCTTACAACTTTGCACATCACTGTGAGAAAAGTAGTGGTATTGATAACAATCATTAATCAATAATTAACTATCAAAGTCTGAGGTAGATATGAAAACAAGGGACAAAATTGGGCAAGTGCCTACTTAATCTATCTTAAAGTCTATCTTAAAATCAAATGCCAAGAAAGGGAAGGAGCCAACACCCTTCACTCTTACTTCAACATGTATTTATATAAATCTACCCACAGCCTCGTCCAACCACACATTGAAAACACAGTTCTTTTTTTAATCACTTCGTTTTGACAATAGTCTAAGATACTTGGGCACTGGTACCAAGCTTTATTTGTCCAAATTAAGTAAATCCTTCAATTCCTTCTAGAAATGCTTCTTGGTAATATTAATCATGTTGACAAAAAATGGCAATTGTCCTGGTAGTGATTCACTAACCCTTATTTCCCATTCTATGGATATTACTTCAAATGAAATTTCTCTAAAATTCATTTTCGCTATTATTTTGCCATTGTTGCCTTTCATTTTAAACTCAAAGAATGGCCATTGCTTGTTAATTAAACCAAATAATAATCCCCAACATTTGTTTCTGAATAACCTGAAATCAGTGGGGGAAACTTTCATCAGCAAAGAAATTTTAATCCTTTTTAGTTGAATATTAATTGCACTACTTATATTAAAATTATATTTCAGATGCAATAAATGAATTAATATCTTATCTGCAAAACTTATTTTAATGTTTTCTCAAGAGGAGCCAACTGTTTAGTTGAAAATACTTTCCTCATTCTGGTTCAAGCTGGTAAAGGTCATCTCTCGGCTCTTTGTTTTCCTTTAGACAGTGTTCTTTTTCACTTTTCCAAAAAGTAACAGTAACAAGGAAATATCAAAATGTCCACTAGTCTTTTCTTTCTCTTATATACCTCATCTCCAAAAATATAATTAAAACCTGTGGGTACTCATCACCCCCAAATTCCATCTGCCTGATCAAGGCCTTACAGTTTACTGAAAGAGAAATCCAGGGATAAATCTCACTATTTTTTTTTTTTAGTTTTTTGCAAGGCAAAAATCTGACTTGGCTATATTTCAAGATTTATTAGTCAAAAAATCCTAAAAGAATGATTTTGAATATCAAAAAAGAAATACCTAAGTCAAATAGAAAATATGCAAGTAAGGTGTTATATAGAATCATTTTGGATGTATTAAACAAAAAGAATTGGTCTATTAAATAGGATAAAGAGAGTAAAAAGAATATATCTTATTATAAAAAAATATTGTAGTCATGGGAGATTTAAACCATTGTTTTTATTTCTAATTTTTAGATTTCTTATTTTGTTTAACAAAAAGTCACACCTTCCCAGCATGCAATAGGCATTGAATAAATATTGCTTGCTACTGTTTACTAGAAAAGGTGCTGCCTGGATCTTGCTGAGAAACATGAGGAAAAGAAAAAACTAGATTAAATATCTTTTTACCTCTTGTTAAGGAAACTGCCAAATACATATATCAAGCATCTGAACTCTGGATTTATATCTATGCAGATATAAACTAGAATCTGACTTCATAGAGAAATCATCACCAATGGCAGTTTCATACCAATCAACTAAACAGATAGCTACCAATAACCAAACTGCCCTATTTGAGGCAAAGCTGAAATTACTTTTCTAGAGCAGATGGCCTTGCTTTCTCCCAATCTGTCCTTGTTTGGAATAGTAACTCTAACAATCGGATTTTTATTTTGATTGGACTTTAAAACTGTGAATTTGCTTTTCTTTGTATATATTCACTAGGCGCTTTTTTTACTACTTCATTCAAAAGAATATCTTGAAGAAGTATTTAGTTGCCTGTAATGTGTATAAAAAAATTCCAAAAAGTGGTGATTGGTCCAGAATGGTTGTTGTGCTGATGTTTTTCTTCTCTATCCAGACCTGTAAAGAGAAAGGTCATAATCTATTTCTAGTACACTTTGGATCTCTACCTCCTATCTTTGGAATGAATCACTTAGTACTGATATTTTCTGTTATATATTAAAAGCCTATGGATGGTAACTCCCTTAATCATATATTAATTGAAGAGCCAATTTTTTCTAAAAGCATAGATTCATATAATAGGTTGTCTCCAAATCTGCAAACATATTTCACAAGACTGTTCAATCATCTTTGTTAAAGGAAAAGAAACAAAGCAGAAGAAGCAACTAGGGTCCTAAGTCAGGATGACCTAGCCTAGACCAGGAATTGTTTACATATGGTCTTGGCTTCCATATCACCAGGGTGAGGAGAAGCACCATTCCCATTTCCAACTTTCGAATATGAGATTAGAAAACTCGTGTCTTTTTTGGAACTCCTGCCTTGCTGGAAAATGATTTTAAAATGTGTTCTACAATATGAGGCATTCATTTTTATTTTTATTGAATGTGCTGCTCCTCCTGGTTTAATGGATAATTCTATGCAATAAAAGACTGAAATAGAAATTCTTCCTTCAGTTGTTATAGGATGGAGATCTAGAATTTAATCTATCAGCCCCAAAATGACTGTTTCTACAATGTTGAACCATAGTGGTACCCAGAATTTGCCATTGGAGCATTATGCCAACTTCTTTGGATTGTAACATGGAAGCCCATTTTCATATGTAGTTACTCTAATCTACTCCCTGCCACATATCAAACAATGGATTAGTTGCAAATGGAGAAGAGCAAATAAGCAATTCCATTCGAGTCGATAATGATTGACTAAATTCCTGTTATGTTCAGAGAATTATGTTAGACAATGTGATAGATTTTCTCCTTCACCTCCACTTAGAAAAGCAAGAAATGCAACAAAAGTAAAGATAGAAACCCTCATATAAAAGAGCTTACATTCTAGTAAAATATCTTAAATGCAAAGCAAAAAATAAGAGAATAAGGTAATTAAAAGAGAATTAAGTTACTGCATTGTGCTATGAGGATCTCAGCATAAATTAAGTATATTTACACAGATACATATATACTATATAAATAAATATAAATAAACATAATTAAATAGTATAAATAATAAGTAATATATATGGTGTGTAGCATACAATTTTCTCTAGCAAACTATTTCTATAGCACAGAAGAATGACACAAGAGATTCCAGTATTTCCAAAGCCAGTAAGGATACTCTATTACAAATTGGACATTTTTACTTTTCCTTTGGAATACATATTTACAACCAAATCTATCATTTAGATGTTATTACAATCTTTGCTTCCCATTTCTCAGTGTCTAATAGAAAACAGTTTGAATCTGCATGAACTCAGATGAAATGAAAGGTATTATTTGCTTCCAAAATTCAGATTTTATATAGCTTAATTATATTTTCTTCCTATAGATCCTGATGATTTTTGAAGCATGTTAGATAAAAAATATCAGCCAGACCAGTGACCTTAAAGATCAATATTAATAGAATCATAGAAATTAAACATATCTTACAATATTATATAAGTTAAATTTTATTCAAACTTTGTATATAATCAGTTGAAGAAAGCCCATGAAAAGAAATATTATTTCCGTGTACATACTAATGGAATACGGCAAACATAATTATCCCTTGTGTGTGTGTATATGTGTGTAAATATATATATATATATATATATACATATATAAATAGTGTGTATATTTATCTACATGTTAAATATATATACACATATGCATGTAGTTTATGAACATTTGGATATCATTCTTATGCCTTCTGTAATATTGCATTTCAAGTATATAAAATGATAAAATCAGTTATCAATAGCAAGTTAATAGAAGCACTACTCAATTTTTTATGTAATCAAGTTCATTCTCTTCCTGCTCAATTCTGCACCAATTCTTTCAATCCATAGAATCTGTCTAGTGCATGTGAGCTGAAGGATGAAATCTACAGATGGTCTATATCATAATAAGAAAGATAGGAGTACTTCATCCTTAGAATATTTCCAAAATAAAAGGAAATCGAATACTCTCCTCCATCCTCTGCCCTCTCTCACCAAAAGATCAATGAAAGTAACTTTGTGTTATATTTTTTAATGAATTTTGCAATTCCTGTATAGGAAACATCTTTTCAGAAAAAAAATTTTAAGGTGACTATTGATCCACTGAATCAAATATGTTGTGTTGTAAGTTGTTGTTATAGTTATTGATGAATAGCTGATAAAAAGAAAAGTGGGAATTTGATTTCTTTGTAAAGTTTTAATTAATTACATATCAAGATGCAGAATATCATTTGTGAATACATGACTATTATTGAATCTGTTAATTATATTCCTTCAGAAAGCATGAGAATCTGTCACTCAAGATCTGAAAATATAAATTAATCCTTATATAGGCTTCATCCATAAATAATTGATCTAGTTCTGCAACATCTTCCATTTGTTTACATTATATCTCAATAGTGGAAAGGGTCATGGAGACCATTTACTCTATAAAAGTCTGAGTAGGAATAATCTCTACAAAATCCCTAACAAATGGTCATCCACCATGTTTTTAAAATTTCAGTTAAAATAGGAAATAAAAAACTGTGAGTGAATTTCTTACAAAAGAATCACCATTGCTCTTTACTGGTTTCCTATGGAAACAAAGACTACAAAAGAACCTGGAATTTCATACTTTAGGTTTTTATAATAATAGTCATTATGTTTTTACCCCAAATGTTTGGTTATTTTACCTTAATAGTCTCATTCTTCCAAGTCATTTTTAGCCAGTTTCATAGAAAGATATGAATTTTAATAATGGCTCTAGTTGTGAAATATTGGAAAAAATTAAAACATACAGAAATATGGATATATATGTATAAGTGTGCAGGCATTCATGTATGAGTATACAAAAAGGAAGAAACCAACAATATGTCAATAACTACAAGTTCATCATTTGACTGAGAATCAGTAAAATATTTCAATTTGTTCTCAATTAAAAGTCAAATCGAATATCCAGTCACAAAGATTTTTTCACTTACTTTATTAATACAGTATCTACCTTTCCATGGATTTTGTACAGTCCATTTTAATCAATACACCAGCTTACATAAGAATATAATTTATTTTACTCTCTCTATGAATTGAAAAAAAAAAACAAACAGTGTGCCAGTGCACAGAACATCGAACTGGAATGATGAAAAATAAAAATAAAAAGTTCAAATCCTGGTTCCTCTTTCCTACACATCATATTTGCTAACACTTAGGTTATTTGAATCTTATTTTTCATTTTTGCAAAGTAGCATTATTATCAATGTGTTAGGTTTAAAACTTCTATGTATTCTACAAGTTTGGGGGCTCTTTTACTCTTTGGTCTCAAATAATATTTTCTAACTGAATTTTTTTAAATTTTCCTTCCCTGTTCCACTTTTTATTGAAACCATCAAATTTTAAAGTATATGCATATAATTTGGTTCATTTTATTAAGTATTTTTTTTGAATAATATTTAAAATTTTTCATCCTCTGCAAGGAATGTTGGTGTAGAAGCTACATTTTTTTCCCCTTGGTGATGTGTTTATATTCATTATAAACACACTGGGGCAAGGAGATCAGGAAAAGAAGGAGAATCACAGTGATAAATGACAGTGGCACTTTTGTAGTTCTTTTTTATTTATAAATTGTTTTACATACATTATCTTATTTGCGTTTTCTAACAAAGCTTATGAGATAGTCACCTCATAAACCACATTTCCATTTTAGGTAGAAAGAGAGTCAAGTGCCCTATTACAAACCCAACTCTTTCTGTCTTCAGGTCCATCACTCTCATCACTAAGTAAAGTGCCAAGTATTGCATGTAATATTTATTTGGGTATTTATACACATTAAATAAATCTGTTAATTCCTTCATTGAACTGTCATAACAGAATTAGGGGAATTATCCTTTGGTTCTGCTAATACA